>NC_133220.1:34964663-35227163 GCF_040436345.1 Pagrus major | reverse complement strand
CAGAATATCTGATACAATTTATATAATATATGTAAAGTGTGTGGATCCAGGAGGACGACTGAGCAGTCCAAGTCATCGCCAAGCGGTGCCCAAGCCACACAACCTCCTCTCCACCATGGTGACCTGGAAGAGGGCAGGCCACACAGGATAATTAACAAGAAAATACCAGAATTTATAAAGACTTAGATTACAAAGTACAGCTATGAGGAGCTTGTAAAACAGAAGAGAGCAATGCTCTCGTTTGCTCTGCTGACTGCTGCTCCACTCTGTTAACATTACATTGTAACCTCTCATGACAGCATAAGAAGTCATCACAAACATGTGGCCTGCTTAATGTTCATCTTGCAAAGGCTATTCAATCATTAAGGGCACACTCACACTTGGCCCATCTGCTCTGTACCGTGCCAAAGCACGATTGTCTATCCTCCCTTGCTGGCCTGCACTCACATTGCTCTGGCCAACCGGCCTGACCACGATTACCTCTTGTACATATGTCATCATGTTGTAGCGCGGTTGCATCACAATGGAGAACATCACAGAGAACAGGACAGTAATTTTACTGATTTTTTTTGTGGCTTTTTTTATGGTTTTGGTCGTAGACAGCCCTCTCACATTCCTGGATTTATTGATTATTCAAGGCGGCGTAATACACATGATTATACTTCATGTCCACGTTGTGTACCATGCTTGAGCACAGTACGGAGCGCTCACACTTGTCAAACAAACTGGACTGGTCAAACGTGCTTGGGCACGGTACGGTTTGCCTAGTGTGAATGTGCCCTTAATAAAATAAATACTTGCAACACTTGTTTGAAGATGAACTTCAAGATACCTCTAGTGTCTGCATGCTGTGAATTGTCCGGGTGTTGCACTTCCCTAGCAGTTTAGTTCCACCTTTTTCGTTCAGTCAACATCCTGCTGCTAATTAACATTTAGAAAAACGATTTTTGACATTTGTGAATTGATTCTGAATTGTGGGAGATAAGAATTGTGTTTCTTATGTGAACTGAATTTTTTACCCACCCCTAACAACATTGATCATCTCATTACAATGCGATGTTCTGCTGGGAAACCATGGGTCCTGGCATTCATGTGGTTGCCACTTGACACACACTACCCATTCAAACACTGTTGTGGACCAAGTACACCCCCTCATTTCAATGGCAATCCCTGATGGCAGTGGATCCCCCAGCAGCCAAAGGCATTGACCAGGCCAAGATCCCAATCCGATCAAGCATCTGTGGGATGTGCTAGAACAAGTCCAATCCATGGAATCCCCACCAACATACAGGACCCAAAGGATCCACTGCCAACGTCCCAGTGCCAGACATCCCAGGACACCCTCAGAGGTCTTATGACCATACCTTGATGGGTCAGAACTCTTTTAGCTGCACAAGGGGAACCTGTACAAGTAGGCTGTTTTAATGATGTGGCTGATCAGTTGATGGTTTAATGAGGTCGATAGGTATAAAGTGGAAAGCCTGTTTAAAATTTTGTAGGTCAGCAGCACCTTAAAGTCTGATCTGACATGGATTGGAAGCCAATAAAGTGAGGCTAGGATTGGTGTAATACGATCACATTTTCTTGGGGTCCCCAGTTACCTTACAGTAATCCAGTCTAGATTAAACAAAGGCATGAATTAGATTATCTTCATCAGCTATGGACAGGAAACACCTAACTTTAGCTATGTTGGTAAAATGCAATCTTGGTAATTTCTTTAATATGCTGATCAAAAGAATTAAATACAATACCAAGATTCTTGACAGTTGCACTTTGAGAAATAACAAAGTTGTCAAGAGTGCCACTACCACCCCTCACACACCTTATTTAAATCATCACCTGTGTAAATACCTGTGTAAATATCCACCAGAACCGTGTTATTTATCTTGTTGTATATATTTTAATACTATTTTTTATCTATTTCGTTCTTGACAAAACAACATATGGTGTTGTGTTACAGCAAAAGTTAAGCCTTGTTCAACTTTTTTTGCCGGTGGTGTTGTGCTGGAGCTGTGTTGACACCCCCTCTGCCCTGATAGACTGGCTCTATTTAAATGAATGAGCAGGCTGCTCTTTTTAAGCTCATGTCAGTCTGAATGCAGGCTTATGTATGTAAACATATCAATATTTCATGAAGGTTACCAACCAAAGTAAATTCCAATGGATTGTATGTGTACAACACAATGACAGAAAGAGAAATCAGGGCAGACTAACATACTCGATAAATGAAAAACTGCTTCCTGCGTACGTTTGTGTAAGTGAATTTATTGAGTGAGCTGTTTTTGACACAACCGCTGGAATCCCACTGAGTCCCAGCAGCTGGTAATTACCAAGTTAAAAGTGCCAGGTCATGAATAATACAGTGAGGTTGCTGCACAATTAAATCAGGCAGCAATCAGTCAATGTTACCAAATAACTACTTGTCAGTTCACACCTGGATCAGCGCAATGAATAATATAACATCATGTTAGCCCCACCACCCACACCCCAACCAAAATCAAAATAGACTACATCAAAACACTTTAACAACAAAGACAGTTGAGAGATTAGTTTTTTCAGCTGCTGAGAGGGGAAATTGAACTTGAACTCTTGTTATGCTGACTGACGGTTTAATTTGTTTTGGCATATGTTATTCACCTGAATAGAAAATATTAGGATTATTCTGTAGATGTGGTGAAATCTGAGAGGCTGTTTGTTCTGTCCAGTATCATTTTCAGATTCTTTATATCTCTGCTTCTGTTGTTCTTTTTATTAGAAAATATGCACTGATGAAATTTTGGACTTTTGAACTTACTGTATCTGCAATATACTGCCAACATAATTTATTAGATTTCCCTCAGACATGCTTGTTACAAGCGGGCTCAGAAGGTCGCAACAAAAAGGGAGACCACACAAAGGCAAACATTTTAAATAATATTTTATTATATCAAATTGAACCAAATTAAACCAAATCTAAATGACCACAACCAAACTAAAACCCTGTTGGTTGGGAGCACGGGAGACAGAGAGAAAGAGGGAGATCTCCAGCCCTCTTTTAGCAGGTGCAGCAATCAGAGGAAGTTACTTCAGGTGTTGTTCATTCACCTGACACTCCTGCCACTCTTCCTTAATACAGAACAGGGAAAAACACAACTCGGTTGCGTGTCCCACAAAATCTTCCTTGCTTTTGTTGTCCAGCAGACAACCAGGGCTACAAAATTCTCTGGAAGTGTAACTGACGCAGTATTATTTCCTAACTGTATGTTCACCGCCTGGATGTCGAAGCCATGCAACCGACAAAACCACCAATTAGAGGTGGAATAGGGTGGGTGTTATGACAACTCATGTGGGACCCATAATAACGAATGTCTGTCTTCTTGACCAGTATGATTGCACCCTCCACAGTTCAAACAGAACAATACAATGACAAAGAGAGATGGTAGAATGCGTTTATACTGTTTTTGTTTTAGGGCTTTTTGCCCTGGAAGAATAAATGCCATACATTCAGTTGAGGGTAATAAAGTTCAGTAGTGACAAAACATAACCAATTGTAGAAATACAATGACACATATCACAATCCACATCAAACTAAAAAAGAAATGACTCTTTTTGAGCATTTTTAGTGTTATTAAACTACAATGTTACGACCCGGCTCATCAAAAAGAATGCAATCACAACCAAACTAAAACCCTGCTCCCGGATGAGTCCTGATTTGTTACTACCCAGCTCAGGAGAACACAACAAGAAGGGAGAGCACACAATTGCAAAAAAATAATATTTTATGAAATTAAATTGAACCAAATTAGACCAAATCTAAAGCAAATAGCAAATCAAAATGCATCCAAACAACCAAAAGCGGTATCACAACAAATTGACCACAGGTAAAATTCTAATAGTTTTGATAATATATCCAGACATGACATAGTGGTAAAACTTTCAGATATACTTATTATAAAAGAGTGGACCATCGACCGTGATGGAGGTCTGTGGGAACCGACCTTTCTATTATTTGAACTCTTCATACTCCTTCAGCTATGGAGGACCACAGGTGTCACGGAAATAGTAATAAAGCATTTAAGTAATTGTGCAGTGAATATAGGCATTAATAAATTAGTTTGAAAATTAATTTATTCATCTGTTAATAATAGACTAAATAACAACGTAATTCATTATTTTTTATTTTAATGGGCAATAAGAAGATGAATTATAAATAGAATTTACAAATGAAATATCAATCCATCAATAAATAGTTCAAATTAAAAGGAGATTTACAAAAAAAAATTAACAGTCAAAATACATCATTGAAAAATGCATTAATGAGTTAATAAATAAATAATGGAATTTAAAAATCTATTTGAAAATGTAGTTTAAAAAGACAAATAAATAACTGGATTCACAAATTGAATTAATACAGATTTTAATCAGGCATTAAAAAGGGCCGATTTCCTTTTCTATCTGCATTTCCATTTACCTGCAGCTTTTTCTTTCCTATTAGCTATTCAATTTGCTAAGTCATGTAGCCTCTCCATTTAGCCTTTCTGTGACACTTTGGTCCTTGAGCTGGTAAAACAATGTAAAACAATGCAAATTAGCCAATGTAACAAGCTCTCTGATTGGTTATTGTCATCTGCAGATGTATGACATGCCTGAAGTGAGCGCACTAGAGACTTCCGCTGACCGAGCTGGCCAACTTCTGGTTTAGCTTTGGCTGAAATAATTTAATCGTGCCGCTCTTCTAGACTTTCCAAATATTATTGGACTGAATGGCTCCAGTAATGTCATTTTGCCAGGGTTCTGATGCTCAAAAAAATGTATCCACCGTTTTACAGACCCTTCTTTCACAATGTTGGCTTATGGGAACAAGTCTTTTTGGGGCGCAGTGCATGACGATGTAATTACAGAGTCCGAAAACGGTGGATGCATTTTTTTGAGCGTCACAACCCTTGTGAAATGACTCGTTATACTGTTAATGCTTTATTACTATTTCCATGACACTTGTGGTCCTCCATATTTAGCTGCTACTTCATACAACATTGAACCAGCAATGCAATTTACCTTCCAACCATTCGTCAAGCAATGTTGTTCAGCTCTCAGCTATACATTAAGCAATACAGTCCAACCTCCAGCTTTCCAAAGCAGCTCAGTGTCAACTTTTCTGCAACCAGAGCTCCCACAGCAAAACATCAAAGCTGAGCTAGGAGAAACTCAAAACTTACACACTACAGTTTAACTCTCAGTTGTTCCCAGCAGCTTAGCATTATCTTTTCAGGAGCCAGCAATCCCAGCACAATATCTTCAGAGATTGCATTTTCTAGTTATAATAACTACTCACTGATGATGAGTTCAATACAGGATTGAATTTGAGGATATCAAAGCTGAGCTAGGAGAAAAGCCCAACTCACAGTTGATGTTTTAAAACTCAACACAGCAGTGTTGAAAATACATCAGCTGTTGGAATCTGTGAAAAAATTAGGAAGAGTACTTTCATGATGTTTCATCTCAGAGGTGTAGGTGAGAGAGGTTAGGTATAAGAACATCAGTTTGAGATCTTCACAAGTTTAAAGATGTGTTTCATGGTCAGTCTACCAAAAAGCCATATGCTATATAGCCCCAAATGCTTTTGACCATCAAACCCAGGACCAGCAGTGTGTCTGCTGCCTCCCAGTTCCTCTCCTCTGGATCTATAAATGAATAGCAGCCATCAATCATTGTCAGGGCCGTCCTTCCCCAGCCCAGACGGACGGGGGTGACTAATGTCACTGCATGTTACTGTCCAGCCCTCCCGCCTCCACTCGAGCTCACTCAAATCAAACAGACCTGACAGGCCACCAGCTACAGACCAAAGGGGCACCACAATGTCACCTTTTTAGAATTTTGGGGGAGGGTGGTAGGGGGACTTGTTGAGGGGACACAATCAGCTCCCAGCATCCCGCTCTTTGTTTTGTTTGTTGATTGACAGCTGGGGTGCCTTCGTTGGGCAGTGAAGAGGACGTTGGCTGACAAATCTCTTGATTGCTGTGTAGCTGAGTATAACCTTCATTCACACCAGTCCCAGGTTCGTTCTGACTGATGGGACAGAATTTGGACACTCAAATAAAATGGCAGTGTAAGTATAGTGCACTCTCTAAAAGGTAGGGAGTGATTACGGACACAGCCAATGTTACACTGAGAGCCTGTTATCTTGTACGAGGTGAAGCCTGCAGCACGAGGACTAAGAGTGATGTAGCTGAGCCACGTGGTTGTGTGAAAATAAGGATCAAGTATATGTGACCAGGTACAAGTACCTAGTGTACAAGTCTGGTTTACCAACTGGGCAAAGCATGGAAATGCCTGAGGGCCCCAGACCTCAAGGAGCCCCGAAAGCAAAGGTTTTACTATGGGTCAATTGGTTTTTGGTGATGTAATTAATTAGCCGATTACACGCTTTGGAATCTGCGTATATATTGGTGTGGTTACATATGTTGTTCGATATGCGCCGACATGAAAAGGTTTTTTTAGACTGTTGTGTGTTTGAAGGATCATTGCAAAAAATGGTTTTTGAACTAGCCAAAATGGTAGTTTATATCAGCCAATATATAGATATCTGAAGTTTTTACTCCATCATATCATGATCGGCCTCAGGAAACTGATGATGTTTTTGGGCAATAGAAGATTAGGGACACATTCATGTGTTGTAAATGTTTCACTAATGTTCTACAATTTTATTGCCATGTTACTCCCATACCTTTAGTTTAGTGCTTTAGTTATTTTCATGTATTGTGCCCGGATTTTATTTTTCTCTGAGCTACTCAAACTCCTTGTCTGTAGCACTTATTCCAAAACAGTGTTTGAGTTGGCACAGCATGTCAGCAGATGATTAATTAACCTATTGACATGTAAATTCTAAACTTAAGAAGGTGGAAACAGAGCAGGTGCACCCTTGTCTTATCACGCTAGCAAAGCCTGGTGGAGCCAGCCTGCAGGTTTGTACAGATTTACAGCCCCCAGTAACTTTACAAAATGAAAAAAAAAAAAAAAAAAGAAAAATAGTCATTCCACCAAATTATTTATTTGAAGCTGTCTCTTTTGCAAACAATCAATTGTCCACAACCTTGTCTTATTTTGAGATGTTCAGGACAATAATTGATTATGGACAATGGCCCCCCATGGACCATTATGGACCATGGGTCTGTGTTGTAAGACAGTAGTCCAAAGCACAGAGAGGTGGTATCTTTAGTTTTCTAAAGGCAATCCAGCTGCACAGTGATCTTGCTTGGCGCCCCTTTGATTGCCTACAACAATGTCATTTTAATTACACCACTGGGGAAATAACTCAGATAAGCTCACTGCAGATTCCACAGACATATTTAGAAGATGCTTCGTAGATTACTGTTTGATTGTTTGTCTTCTTTTTTTTGGAGGTAGTCACTCCTCTAAGACACTATTAAATGGTTTTGCTCATAAAGCAAGATTTGTTTACCGTGTTAATCCACAAATCTTGAAAATCTCAAATATGTAAATTTCTGGTGATTGTGATACTGTTCATTCTTTGTTGTTATCCATTGTTATTGTTTATGCTACCAGCTGATTTGTAGTAGTACTCGATTAAAAGCTGCATTATTTTATGCCATTGAACTGAACTGAACTGAACATTTTGATTGGCCAACCTATAATGTGAAAATGGAAGGATTGAGCTTGGTTAAATCTGAAATGGGTAATGCCATTAATGCACTCTCTTCCACAAATTATTGATGAAGTAATGTTGGCAAGACAATTAACTCTTTTGTTCATGAGTACACCTATACAGCTGGCAGCAGTGAAATGCTAGTTAGTGTTAGTGTTTGTAATCCTTCCTCCAGGTTTTCACAAACTCTGACTGTGTACTGACTATACACTGCAAGTGTTTCAGTAGCATTCACTGGAAAATCAATATATAATCAATGTAAATGTAAAATAGGATTGAATCTAAATCTTGTTTTTTGTCTATTTTGCTTTGATTCAAATCAACAAGTATAGACATAACACAAAATGAACATGACCTCAGAACAAACCTTTAACCTCAAGATCAGCAGTCACTTCCTGAACGCTACATAGAAAACTCTCCTGTCCACCTTAACTTTACACTGCCTATTGAGTCAAAACTTGCAACACTTAAGAAGGAGCCATAATATAATCAATGCTGGATACATAACCTTTTAGCTGACTGGAGTATTTTCAAAGATGTGATCACTTTCATAGATCACAGAGTGCTGTCTCATTAAAACTGACATTTATGAACAGTTTTCTGGCAGTTAACAAATCCTAACCATACCCTTGGAATACAAACGTGTACAGCATTGTTTTATTGTTGGCGCTTCTTATTATTTATAATTATTACTTATAATTTGTTTTGATTCCATTTTTGTGAGTGCAACAAAAAAAACTTAAGTCTTGTCATTCTACCATGGTCTGACATTTGCCTTCTGTTTCTATCTCTCTCTCTCTCTTTGTCTCCTAATTGGATGTGTAAATATGTACAGATGCTGATCGAGCCCAGAAGCATGGCATGGATGAGTTTATTTCAGCCAACCCCTGTAACTTTGACCATGGCTCGCTGTTTGAGCTGGTGCAGCGCCTCACTCTGGACCACAGACTCAATGACTCCTACTCCTGCCTGGTGAGGAAAGGCTTTATATCAATGCAATCGTGACTGCGTAAGACTGTGTAGAACCAGCCCAATCCTCAGAATAAATGTTGGCACTGTACATTTCTGCAAACCATGAATATTGTATAGTATATACTGATACTGATACTTTTCCAATGTTATGTTGTGGCAACACTGTGCTTAGGTTTAGGCAGTAAAACCACTTAGGGTTAGGAAAAGAAAATGTTTTGGCTTAAAATACCTAGCAGCTTTTGGACAATCTGTCAAAGATGTACTTCACGTTCTGAACATACTGTAAAGGTCCTATATTGTAGAATGTAATGTTTCCATGTCCTTTTTGATTATAAAGCAGGTGTAGGCGCCATATAAATATTGTGAATTATCAAAACTTGCAATGCATGGACAAATGCGTACAGCATGCGTACAGCCCACGCTCAGAATCTGTGCCTTCAAATGAGTCGCAAGGACTTACGTAAGGTTGTGATGTCACTACAATACAATTACCACAGCAATACACCCGGCACAAGCTAAGTCAGAAACATGGGGGCCTGCTCACCTCTGTGACAGCTGACCAATCAGAGCAGACTGGGATGTTTGGGAGGAGGGCCTTGAAGAGACGAGACTAAAACGGATCGTCAGACTGAAGGTGAATAGAAGTACTGCAGCAATGGACAGTATCAGAAAAATAACATTTTTTTGAACATTAAAGCATGTGGACATTTTCAAGTAAGCCCCCACAATAAAAGTTTGAACCCCTTTTAAAGGGAAACTTTGCTGATTTTCAACCAGATTTGTATCATTACAGTGTGGTTTAGTGCATGCAAATGAACAATGGTAGACTTTCAGACAATGTTTTATGTACAAACAGCTTCCCGCTCATTTGCCAAGACTACAGGATGATGCACCTAGGGCTGTTGTGCGTTCATATTTTTGTTTGCCTGCCTCCATGGGCACAGAGACTATGGAAGTCAGATCAAGAGAAAGAGCTGCCTGGCTAACACATTGTCTGTGTAAACCAGGAAGTACCGATCAAATATTACCCAAGAATCTGTTACTGCATTCACTATATGCTTTGCTTTTGTTTTCAGAAATATATTTCAACGTACTGTTTAATTGTAATATACGTTAACAGGAAGTGGCAGCTATTTTGTTTCCTGTATTTTGAAAATGAATGCTGACTAAGAATCTTACTGACTAAGATACTGAGAATGCACCAAGACAAAGTCATATGACATTTATATGAGTATTATGAAGAACGCTGCCTAGGCTCCTGAGGCTGCCTCTGAAGAGTCACACAGCAGTGTTTGTGTTTGTTACCCACAGGGTTGGTTTAGTCCAGGTCAAGTGTTTGTCTTGGACGAGTACTGTGCACGCTATGGCGTTCGAGGCTGCCATCGGCATTTATGTTACCTGAGTGATCTGCTTGAGAGGGCGGAGAATGGAGCCATGATCGACCCCACCCTGCTGCACTACAGCTTCGCCTTTTGTGCCTCTCACGTCCATGGAAACAGGTACAAATCAAATCACTGACCCGTCCCTTGTCCTTCACTTTCCCCTCAAAATATATTTTGTATTGTCAAAAGATGGAGCAGATAAGTAAGACAAATGAATGACAAACAAGCTAGTCCACACATATGGGCACATATATGATGCAAAGGGGACACCCCGCTCCCCATATCTTTTATGCTTTTATGCTCTTGTTTCCTCTTGAATGTCTTTTCAATGTGCATGTTGTTTGCATGTTCAATTTTTCCTCTTTCTTTTGTCTTTTTTTCCCCTGTATAACCTCTTTACCTTGTTCACTTTCACAAAATGACTATCCTCTACTGTTCCCAAAACCCTGCACTTCCACACAACCATACCTAGTCAGCGTTTGTCTGAGTTGTTAAACTGGCCAGTATCTGAGGCCGAACTTGAACAAGCCCTGTTCCCCTCTGCCCCTGAGCTCCCTGCCCAAACTGCTAAGAGAGAGCTCAAAATCATTGAGTTCATGAGGAAAAAGGACCCCAGAACCCCAATTTTCTCAGGAACCAGAAGGTAAGTCATCTCACAGTCTGTGTTGTAAAGTCTAATTGAGAAAGGAATGTAAATATCTTCTTTCAAAGGTTTTAGTCATCATTCCTATTGTTAACTCACCAAATCATCATCATCATCATCATCATCATCATCATCAGACAGTCAGGCTAGAAGTGAGGGGTGTCCAAACTTTTCTTGCCAGGGGCCACATACACTCCTTTTCGACCAAGGCAGTTCAGGTGCTGGTTTGGAGCCAGTACCTACTCTGGAACATGTTTAATGCGTTTTGACAGCCAAAAAAGTGGCTCTCAGCCAAGAAAACTAGTTCCAGAGTGGCACCAACACTTTGCTGGTCTAGAACACAGAACTGCTTACAACAGGGGGCATGGGTTATAGTGATCAATGACGAACAAAAAACACTTACGACAACAATTTTAAATTAACTTATCCACTGAATAAACAAAAGGTTTTCATTATGGACACAAAATTAAATTAACAGTGGTCCAAGAACTATTCATGTTTGGCTGCCAATTTAGGCATGCAATGCCAGGAGCAACACCTGTAAAGAGTCGATGTAGTCCACCATAGCTGTTCCGAGCAATGCTGTGAAATGGAGATGTACACAGTGACTGAATGATGTGACTCTGCGGTGGCTCAGATGCCTGTGGAAACGCAAACTGGTTCTTAAAAGGTAAGCAGGTTGAACCAACTCAGAACCAGTACTAGCACCAGCCAAGAACAAGGTTCGCTATGGTCGAAAGGGGGTAATGTAGAACAAGCGTATAGAGTCCTGGGCCATCAGCCTGTGTTGTCTTACGGCACATTCAGACAGAATGAGCTACTGCAGTGAAAACAACAGTCCTCCCATTCATTTGAATGGGGTTAGTGTGTTTAGGCTGCGGCAGTGTAGACCGGGTCCAGGGCGGCATTCCGAAGGGCCGACATTCCGAACGTTCACTTTCATGTTTCGGAATGCCGGCCCTTAATTATTTTTGAAAAAAGGTCGCCATTCCGAACCTGAAACCCTAACCTTAACCACAACCCGGTCGGAATGGCGGACCGTCGGAATGGCGGTCCTTCGGAACGGGTGTCGCCCCCCGTGTAGACCACAGGGGGTGCCGGAAAAAAATGCAGTCTGCTGCGGCGAAAAAATGTAAACAGAATCAACTTTGAAAAAATGCCACCCAACATCATGTTGCAGTGGCCAATCACTTGAAGCTGGCGTTCAGACTATCAGCATAAATGACTGAAAATATATGTATATATGTATATATAATGTTTTATATGTCTTCACTTAGTTTGGCCATGTGCTCCAATTTACCTTTTTTTTTCATTTCATTTGACCTTTTTTTTTTTCATTTTCAGTGATTGCCTGCATCTGTACAGACAATCACTGTAGGCAGTGTGTGTAATTATTTATAATAATTTTTGATCGCTTGATCCTTTATGGAGAAAAGTTTGAATTGACAGTGGATGCAACTGGTTCCAAAGTCAACCCAACAGCACAAATAAACAAATAGATAATTAATAAATAATAATAACAGAGGTTTCTCCTTTCAGAGGATGGCATTGCTGGGGTGTTAAAGGTGGCACGACATGGCAGAATAGGAAGGGGGACTTTTATTTTATCTAGCTGATTTTGCATTAGCTGCCGTGCGCACCAACAACCACCAGGTGGCACATGTGAGCAGGCTAGACTACAGTAAACTAGGGCTGGTGCGATGCGTCGACGTAATCGATTACGTAACTACGTCGATTTACGTAACGTGCGTCAGTTCGGAGGATGTAAGCAGTACTACTGCCATGCTCAAGCATTTGAAGTGGAGGCAATCCATGCTAAGCATGCTGATTGCCAGCTTATGTGATTGGCCACTGCAATGTGTAAAAAGTCCTGTTTACTTTTAGTCCCCGCTTACACCGACAGAGAAGCTAATGTTAGCATTGGGCTAATACGAGCTACAAAAGTAGCTAAGTTGGCTAACGTTACATATTTCGTGAAAATAACAAATTCCCCCAAAGAAAAACAAATAATTACCTGTCCAACAGAAAGACAGCAACCTCTGCATCACTTCTTAGGCCCTTCAGCTCCCTCAGTTGTCTCCACCGTTCAAAAGCTGAACCAATGTTGACTCTGGTTTTCCCTCTGGCTTTATCCAAAGCCTTTTTCGTTGCAACCACAACATGAAACTTTGCTCGTAGTATCACCAAGGTCTCTACACATGAACACAAGCATTGAGAACATTGTTAGTGTACACAGAGTTTACTAAAAAGAAGGTTTTTGAACAACTCACATTAGCAGTAGCTTGCTCCGCTCGCCGCCGTCCTGCCAGTCGAGAAGAGTAGATCCCCGAGTGCAACGCTTTAGGAGCTTTCCACCTTTATTCACTTTCATGTGTAGAGACCCTGGTGATACTACGAGCAAAGTTTCATGTTGTGTTGAGTCTTCTTAGTGTTTTAAAAATAGTGATTTTGATGCTACTGTAATGTTGCCCCGAGCACGCAATTGAAAATGATTTTGACCCAAAAACAAAAGTACGGTAAATCTTAAAAGTGCCTTTTTCGTCGTAATTATGCTTTTACAAGAAGGTTTGACTTGGGTTCCTTCACAAAAAAAGCCTAGGTTGCATTTTGGCGAGAGTTTCACTTTAAATCCCTGAGGAGCTACATTAGCATTAGTCACGGTTGTGTCCACAAGTATGCAGTCACCTATAGTTCCCTCAAACAATGTAACGAAGATGTGCATCAGAGGGGATTTAGAAGTGGGTATACGCAATGTCGACTGAAACATACGTAGTTATATGCTGCATACCTGCACCACTGGTTAAAGTTATATCACAAGTTAATCTGGGTGTAGTGCACACTGCCACAGCTAATTAACAGCAATCTCCACACTGCCTTCAAGCTGGGTGTAGACATATACCTCAGACTGTATGTTTCACTTATAGGCTTATGCAAGTACAAACAGTAACTTAACGTTACACATCTTTAGTTTATTTAACACAGAAGAGCTAGATACCCATGGTTTCCATCGGCTGTGTGTCTATACGTTATGTGTGCAATGCTATTTTTCTCCACTGCATATCCTACTGAGAGCATTACAGAAGCAAAGTGTGCTGCTGGCTGATACAGTAGACCTCCTGAGATTTTGCTTATTTCGTCACATTCTCCTTGATTTTTGTGCTTCTACCATGGGTGACTAGGCTACATATTTAATTCTTTCTATGACGTAATGTCGATGTAGTGAAGTGAAATATGATCCCGAAATGGTAAAGGGTGTTTTATTTTGAAAATCCACCGGATGCACTATGCTGTTCCTGTGTGTGACTTCCTGCTCGGCATGGTCTGTTTTGGTAAGCTTGACGCGACCAGTGGCGAACTTAGCCATTTGGGGGCTCCAGGCGAACAGTCATTTGGGGGCCCCTGCATCTACTGGTCTAATGTATCTTATATCGCATAATGAGATACTCCATACAAGGGATGAACAAAAGTCACTATCCTTCCTTTCTTCCATCACACTCGGCCAGTGTAATCCATATTGGATTAAACATCCTTTTCTATGGATATTGCAAACTCTCATATTGTCCTATGGCATGGATGTGTGCAAATAGATTTGAATTTGTTTCAACTTTAGTTTTCCTGATCTTCTTCAGCCCCTGACTAATGCATGTTCTCACTGACAAGATAATCTTGACTCTTCAACTCTTAACAAAGATTCATATGACCTTGGTTATACAATATTAGTAAAGACTTGACATTTGTTATTCCAGGGTTAGATTTATTTAAAAAAAGAAAAAAAGATTGACAGACACAAGGACTGTCTCGTTACTTGCAGTTTATACCTTGCAGACTGATTTATCTGGTGGTATAGAGCTATATACTGGTAAAGCCACCGCGGTTCCTGTAAAAAAACTCGATAGCTTTGGCAGCTTTGAAATAAAATCCTGCCTTTGGTCCCTCTTCTTCTTTTTCTGTGACCCACTTTCGTATATTCGCTTCATTTCTCTTGATTTATCTCTTCTCTCTCTCTTACCGCTATTTACTGTTTTGGATTTTATGCCATAATCATTTCTGCATACGTGCAGCGTGATGAGCGTGATGCATAACATGGAATAGTCCATGTAGTGCAGACTGAAGGGGGGTGCACGGTTGGCAGAAAGACCGTCAAAACATGAGTGATTGATTAAATTAGACATCCCGATGCTACTATTGTGAAGTGATTTCTATAAAAACATTAAATATGGGGACAACATATAAAGAGGGCATTTTGGGGGCCCCAAAGGGCCTTGTATGGGGCCCGGGGCTCCAGGCAAATGCCTGGTTTGCCTAATAGTACGGCCCGCCTCTGGACGCGACTGCAGTCCACCTCCGTCAAAAATAGACTCGCCGTGTATTCGCCGAGTCTGGGCCGCCGTCGAGAGCCGCTTCTAGGACGCTGCTGAGATGTGCTGTGGCTCAGCTGGTGGAAACACGAGCATTGACTAGAACAGCCACGATCAGCTCTGGCGACTGTATGTAGGTGGTAGGGGTTAGACTACATACATCCGATTCCTGTGGAGTCAACCAGCCGAAATACGGACAGCACCACTCTGCCATCGCTGAGCACAATTGTGGTCAAATGGGGTATAAAGTCAGGATTCAAGCACTCTGCTCCCACCTAGCATCTACACTTATCAAGTACAGCCCCCCCTTTTACCGCCACGGCATCACCGCGGTAAAGCAGCAGCAAACAGGTCATATGAAAGGAGAAACATATGTAAATGACCTGCACCTGCAGTTTTGTATTTTGGTATATGCTAGTGGTCCCTGCTTTTGTAAATGTTTTTTCTAAGTGCTCAAAATTATTACTGATGCTTTTTCATCAATACACAACATACTAAAATACACAAACACACACACACACACACACACACACACACACACACACGTGTACATGTCTTCTATAGGCCTCAAATTATATTTCCTTTGATCATCATCTGTAATATGAAATCATCTGATACAATTAAGTGTGGGTCCTAGTCAGACAAAATAAAGTATTATGGAGTATATTTCCAGCATATCTCTAGCCCAAGCGGCTAGGTAGTGATCAAATCAAATCATCAGAAACAAGGGTGAAGAAAAAGAGTATGCATCAAACTGCCACCACCCTTCTCTATTTTTCAATTTTCAAGTTTAAAAGTTCATATTTGTAAAAGTTCTTCCAACCAACCCTTGTATTGTAAAAGGACCATCAAATGAACCTTTGTTTGAGATATCTCCATATGATTTTTCAGACCACAGTTAGCCAAATCTTTTATGTGGCTCTGGTGTAAAACTAAGTCAGGTACAGTAGCATGTTCTTAAACTCTGTTTTAGTGGAGCAGATTTCAGTCAGAGATCAAATGGTGTCATTTACCAAATTATCAGTGGTATGTGACACAGGAGTCATTTGGCTTTTACACTACTATGTACCCTGTTATCTAAGTTGCAGTATTTACCTCTTATCTAATCTGCTATGATGTCTGCGGACATCAAATCTGTCAACATCACAGTCAGCTGTCTGTGGATGAAGCCTAACAAATATAGACGAGGGCCACTCCGGCACTGAGGGCAGAGGTCGGGGAGGGCTGTCTGTCAGTGCCCCCCCTCCACGTCCCCCGATCCCTCCAACTAACCCCGTCCTCTTTCCATCCATCTATCCATCTACCCATCCATCCTTCCCTCTGTCCTGCTGACAAACAGTGACTGAGGACTGAGGCCTTTTCTGATCAGCATGGACAGATGGACACTCCCTCCAAGAGAAAGAGAGAAAATAAAAGAGAGAGAAACACTGTTGAAGACAAATATGACAAGAAAAGTAGTTTGACTGTAATCTGTGGAGAGAGCCATGTGGAGGCTGATCACTCTTTTATTTTTTTTTTAGTGCAAAAAAATTGGCACACGCAAGGAGTAGTTTGGTTTAAACCCGGGCATCAAACAGTTGTTTTCTGCTGCCAGCGGTCAGAGTTCAGCAGTTTATTATCAATATTGACTATAAATATACATACTTGTAAACCTACATCTAAATGTAATTTTTTCTTGTCATAAAATCCTAAATAATGAGCCCTACATATCTACACATCCACAAACATCAAACAAAGACCTGCTCTGCCAGTCCAGCCATCATGCCTGGAGGTCAAGGCATGACAGGTTGACAGGTTGTCATGTGTGATGGCCGAATGTCTCCGCTGCCAACGCTGGTGCATGTGCCCCACTGCACACACCTCATCCAGACCCCCCACCCCACCTCATCCAGACCCACACACACACACACACAAACACCCCACCCCAACCCCTGCCTCCTAATAGCCTGCTGGCCTGGAGGTGTTGGTGCACTAAGTTGGACTCGGTTGCCCAGTCGCCAGCTCAAGTGTCAAGATTTGACTTCTGTCCAGCTAAATGTCGACATCTTTTAGATCCACTGTTTGTTCAGAAATGGCTTCAAATAAACATAAAATATCATCTGCTCTTTATTTGCTATAAAATAAAAAAAAGAATGATTAAATTTAAATGTATGTTAAGCACCAATGTATATTTAAAATCGAACTGAAGCATATGACAGCTTATACAGCTACAGATTATGCTTTATGGAGAATGAAACGCAATCAAAACAGTAAGAATCTGCATTATTTTAAATTTCTCATGTACAGCTGAAGTTAAAATGTAGTGTCAAACTAATGAGCAAACAATTCATTCAGTCATTTATTAAGTCTAAGGATGGGTTCATGCTATTTTACATATTCTACTTCTGCAAATATCCCAAAGTCAGTTTACATCCCAATTTAAATGTTGTTTTTTTTTCAAAAATAACTTTTTAAGTTTAATTACATTTTTATGAATTTTTATTAAATATTTTATAATTCATCAATTGGTTTAATAAGATTTAACCAGAGAATTTGAAAATAAAATATAGAATTCATTTTCTGACAGCTGACAAATTGTTTACTCAGTCATTTCAGCTGTAGACTAATCGATCTAGAAATGAAATGTACAAATGAAGAATACATTCTGAAAATAACCAATCTAGGATTGCAGCCTGCTTAAAATTGAATTTTCAGTAGATTTCTAAAGCAACATGTTACACGATAATCTACTTTAAGGATTTGATGAGGTTGTCCGCTGCACATTGAAGGAGATGTGAAAGTCTTACTGGCTTGCCGTCTGTCTGTCACTGATGGCTCATTTGCTTGCTGTTGTCGACGGAGCTGTAAGGTCATGAGGTCAAGCAAACATGAGGAAGCTGCCAAGAAACAATACGCGGCTGGAAAAAAAAAAAGATAGAGCCCCGCAGGACTTAATTAGTGTGAAATTTTCCTCTTTCATTTTCTGTCACAATGTGAGAGGTGAGACGTTTTTTCACTGTGAATTTTGTTATGACAGTTCTCCAATTTTTGTGTCAGGCTTGTATATACTAATATGTTTTTCTAAATCATACGATCACCAGCCACAAATCAAAGGGAACCACAAACAACCAATAGCACATTGAAATAAGGCACTAATGGCTAATGGTCAGAGTTGCTCATCTTGGAGGCTGTGCCTGTACTATGTGCTTCTTATGTGATTGTAGTGTTTACATTTAACTTTTTTAGATTATCAGTTTTAATTTTTGCGGTAACAGATTTTACCCATGAGGACTATGACCTGACAGTTTTACCTTATCTCAATGTTTCATTCATGGTTCTGATGATGTGGCTTGTAACATAGTGGTTAACAACCAGCTGGAAGCCCCAGTGTTAAAGAGGCAGATATCTATGATCAAAGAGAGACAGAGACCTCAGGTCAGCAGCTAGCGATATGGAAGTGCTGTTACCCAAGTTCAACAAAGGTTTTTACTTCCTGTCCCAGACAAACTCCAAAACGCAGGAAATTCAAATTTCCCGTATAGTTTAAGTTCATTCTGTAGATTGTTCCATGCAGCAAGTGCTGAAAACCTAAAAACCTCATTTCTCAATTCAGTTTAGACTTACTGTGTCAAAGCAATGAGTAAACAGACACTCAGTCTTTTCCTCCTCAGCTTCAGGACTTCAGCAGCAGAGGCCACAGGTGGCTGTGAGACAATGCACGTGTCTGTTCAAATGTCCATGAAAACTGATAACAGTATGTTTGAGATGATCGCTGATGCTTAGAAAATTGGTACTGCTTGAGACATAACAAACACATGCACTCAAAGAGCAGTTCAGCAAGTATATCCCCCCCACAAACACATACACACACTGAGTTTCTCACTGTCTGCTGAAATGACATGTCAAATGGGGTGGGGAGGAGGATCGGGGGAGGGGTTGGGGGTGTGGGGGGGTGGCAGTGTCATGTCTCCTGCTTCTCATCATGCTGTCATGGCCACCAGTCCAGCGCCTCTTCTGTCACATGCACTCTGCTCACACTCCACCCAGACCCAACCATGTCACAAACGATAAACACATTGGACACACACACACACACACACACACACACACACACACACACACACACACACACCTGCTTGAAAAGCTGTAATTGCAGTCCAGGGTGTCTTGATTACATTTGTTTGAACAGCCTATGTGATGTGAACTATAATTTTGCATTATTAAACTTGCAGGCTTGTCATTCAGATACATTAGTTTTAAGGGGGTAATGTATAACAATAATATGTATAATGAGGAATTCTACATTAAACTGTCTAAAAACAACTCAACCTTTGTTCTATATGTTGTTGAGTCGTGTGCTTACATTATCTCAGATGTTTCCAGCAATGTTCAAATCCAGGAAAATCCAGTTCCTCACGGTGCAATTCATTTGGTTGCCTGTCGCTATAACTTCTGGGAGAGTGTCAGAGAGTGAGGAGGGAAGCATGAGTCATGAGTCAAAATGTAATGTCAATAAAACTTTAAGATATTAGCTGATCTGTGAACATTTGTGCCAGAGTCCGATATATTTTCATCAGCAGTGGTGGTTGTTAATGGCGAATTTGACTGCAAAATCATTTGTGTTTATTCGTGTTACTTGTGTCATCAGATTACTATTACAGACTTACTGTTTAGTGTACATTAGCCGTAAGCTAGCAAGCAACGGCATGCACACAGGGTGTGTTTGAATTTAGGTCAACCTGTCACTAAACTCAGCACTCTCTCTGTTCTCTCTCTGCTTTTGCTCCTCTCCTCTTTGTATTGTTATGTTCATGAAGTAAAGTACATTTTCCCTCCAGCTCTAGTCAGCAGTCAACATTACACAACACCTGACGAGAATCAGGAATCAGAAGAATCAGATGTGACTGTGGGTGTTTATTCCTCCAGAAAGTTGTGTGGCATCACCACAACACAAAAAAGATGTAGCCTATCTTACGTGATCAGGCCAAATCATGCTTTAATTACAGTCTCTATAGTACGTTTTTCAGTTTACTCCATTAATCAAAGTGATTTCTGATCATGTGTAAGTTATTTATACATGTCTTGAATGCCCCCCAGACCGACGTTCTAGGAAAGGATAAACTGAGGTCCTGGACCAGAACTAACCCTAAGCCCATGGTGATGAGATCACCATAGTCTGTTGTTTCCCCAGAAATGTACTGTACTTGAAAATTCCCAAGGTCTGAATGTGTCTGTAAGTTGTCAGTTGGTGCTCTATTTAATTTCCTATTTTTAAGACACGGACCTTTCATTTCTTTTTAATGCTGTTGTCTTTCAGGCCGGATGGTATCGGCACAGTGACCGTTGAGGAGAAGGAGCGCTTTGAGGAGATCAAGGAGAGGCTACGGGTGCTTCTGGAAAACCAGATTACACACTTCAGGCAGGAAACATGTACAACCATTTGTTGAACTCATGCCAAACCTAAGGGTTCAAATGACAATCCAGTCTGTTGCTTCCACAGGTACTGCTTTCCATTTGGTCGGCCAGAGGGAGCACTGAAAGCAACTCTGTCCTTGCTTGAAAGGGTAAGTGATTTTTACTGATGGACAGATGAATACAAGGTTTTTTTCATGCCTCCACACTGGAGTGCTTGTGAGTTAAGACGACGGTTGTCCGTCACCCTTCACCATCTCTCTTTTACATTGCTCATCATTGGTCTTGTCATGATAAGTTTTGCTGTACACTGAAAATACAGTTTCTTTGTCTTACCGGTTTAGGTTCTGATGAAAGATATTGTTACTCCGGTTCCACAAGAGGAAGTCAAGGCTGTGATTCGTAAGTGTCTGGAGCAGGCAGCTCTAGTCAACTACCAACGCCTGTCAGAGTATGCCAAACTGGAAGGTAAGCTACTGCTTCATCACTGCTCTTTTGCGTTACTCTTGCAGTCAAAGCACAGCATGGGTGTTCTGTCTTGATACAGCTGTTAAAACTATGAACCAGCTAGAGTTGACTATGAGTCAGCTAGAGTAACTGAGAGTTTCCTGTCACACAAGGATTCAGATGTGAGAGATTCTAAATGAAGTGTTGATAGATAGATCTTTATTGTCATTGCATATTACGACAGCAAAATTTAGTTTGGCAGCGATCCATCATACTTAGCAGCTTAAACAGTTTGAAAGGTGCATCACAGTTAAAAAGGATTTCTGAACTCAGTGGGGCAGACCTTGAAAAATTTGGTTATATTATGTTGTTATTATTGGAGAGCTTGTAGAACATTATGGGATAGTCAGTCAAAAGTAGTAATCATGTTTTCCAAATTTGACCAAGCACGGATATTATTAATTAACATTTGTATACACTGCTGAATCATTGAAGAAAGTATTGTTTTTTTTAACCAAAGTGTGTAGACATTATTGTCGTTAAACCCTTGGAAAGGAACCCTGTAACTTGGGTGGGGTTTTCACTAAGCTACTGGAAAAACTCATATTAGCATTTTTACCATAGTCCTGGTTTCCTTTGGAAGCTTTGAGATTAGCATCTCGGTCATTTCATGCCAACTCACCCAAAATCCAGAAGTTTTCCCAGTTTTCATGAACTGGGAGGCCTGAGGTGAGTTGGCATGAAATGACCCATCTATAAGTTAAAGCCTACTGACATAAAGCTAGTTGCCACAGATTGATTTATCAACTGGCATCCTTAGAATGGATAAGCTATACAGAAATATAATAATTTTATTGCAGTCATATATTTCGATCATACATTTCAAAACAAAGTCTAATTCTTAAATTTTTTTCTTCACAGCTGCAGAAAAAGCCTCTCTAATCTTCTTTCATCATGTGATTAATGGCATAATAGTTGCTCTGTTTTTTTTTTGTTTTGTTTTTTATTCTTTGCCTTATCTTGCACCCATTTTAGTAGCAAATGTACAGTAAGTAAAAATGCATTCAATTCAGTGTTTATGCTGACGTCCACCATGCCTCAGCTTCCTTTTCAGCCAAGTCCTACTGCCTCTGTCTCCCACTTTGGCCTGCCTGGTAGCTGAAGTGATGCTCCTCTTTCCCTCGTTCTTCCTTTCTCTTTCCTGCTCTCTGTAGGTTTGCCATGCTCACTCCTCTCTTTTCCTTGTCTATTGGCTTTTGCTGCTTCTCATCAGCCAGTGTTTGAAAACAGGAAGGCCAATAAACAAGACATGATGGGATTGCCCCATGGGGCAGTTCAGTGTTTTTTTTCCTGTTGCATGGTCGAGGTTTTCTTTAGTAGGCATCATTGGTGTTTTGCAGACCTCTTAAACATTTCATCCAAAATCTCTTACCTACTGTAGGGCAGTTTTGTTTATGTTTACATAAATGTGATAGGTCTTCAAATTGAACTGTCACTCAACCTACTGTATCTATGACTCTAAACTTCTACAGTAACAGCAACATTTGGGAAGTGTGCTTATTTGCTGGCTCAGCCAGAATGAGATAAAAAGATTGACATCAGTTACTTCCCTGCATGTCCACAACAGAGAGAGGTTGGTGATGTGTTTTAGCGTAGCTTAGCAAAAAGCTAAGGTGACAATGGAAAAATAGAGTCATCAACAACTCCAAAGCTGTGTATTTTCCATCGCGTGTCTCCATTAAGTTCTAAGCCATACACAAATCCATTAGAGTCATGTTGCTTTTATTCACAGGGCAGAGCTTAAACCTGTTTACCTCATTATGTGGCGGACCCTGCCACCTTTCTAGCTTCAAACAGTCTTGAGACCTTATTTTCCTCTGAGAACAGCTTGTTTATTCAGTTATGGCAACAACGTTTGTATTATAACCTCATTAATATTGTAAATAATAAAATTCTGAGTTTGAATTTATTCTCCAAAACTAGATAATGCCCCTTTAACCCTTATATTGACTAGTTCTACGTGCTGCAAACACACAATGATAAAAAAAGACAGCTGTTCTCACACTGCTTGCTATCTCTGTGCTAAGCTAGGCTAAACATGGACAGGACATTTCACATCATCTCTGTATTAGGCACACAGAGGTAAAACTGACTCTCTGGTTGATATCCCTGTCATACACGTGACACACTACCAAACATGTGTTTCATAGCATTTATATGAGATCCCTGTCACAGGTTAATCCCTAAAAATATAGAAATACAAAGAATAGAATGACAAAAAATAAGTACCAGGGTTTAATTTATTTTTCTGACTTCCTCTTATGCACTCCCTGTCCATCTTTCTCTTGTAAACTGTCTTATACGTCAGTTATATTAGAAACTCCTGTTAATCAAATCCAACTAGTGCAAGACCTGCATTTAGGCCAGACCAGGGGGAAGTTGCCTACCTAGATCCCATAGTGCACATAGAAAGGAACACAACAGTAAACATTCACATTTCCCAAGATGTTGTTGTTCTACTTGAAATGGTCAATTTAAGACGATGTCTGTAAAGAAACCTCACCTCCCTGAAGACACTAAGGAGGATGAACCTTAGTATCTCAGTTGTGATTGTTGATTATCCCCCAAACCCCTGCCCTTCATACTGGTGTGCTTTTTGACCTAGGGGAAAAAAACAGATTTTTACCTCTGCTTTGCGGAACGAATGGTTAATCCAAAGTAGACAGCCCGTAATCTTTGAACCCCATACACACACGCATGGACACAGTCTTGTACCCTGGTACCTATGTCATAGTAACAGGAGTGATGCCATCTTCCTCACTCAGTTAGCTGAAAAACAGTAAACTCTGAGGTTACACTCATATGTTGTTTTGCTGACTTTAGCATTTCAATGGAAACCATTGACATGGGTCAGTCAGCATCATCCAATTCAGATATGAGATTAGAGGATATGATGCAGTTTGAGAACTGAAAGTTTGTAAGAAAGGCTCCTGTGGTGCATTGTGTAGCATTTTAATGAATTAATTACTATAGCATTACTCAGTTCATTCTGATACATCAGATAATTTATTAACTTGTATCAGTTTCTACATGGCATTGTATCTAATGCTGAGACATTTACAGCTCCAAAGGGGAGCTCAAAAGGATGTACAGTAACAATTTAATCGAAATGCAATTTAGATTTGTTTTATTTTGATGTATTAGTGATTTTGATATTTTTCAAATGAGCTATACGAATTGTAAACTCAGCTAAACTACTACCTGAAAATAGCCAAAAATGTTCAAAATTAAAGAAAGTCAATTTACATGTAAGAAACAGAGGATCAGGAACACATCATTGTATTTATGTTCAGGGATGTGTAGTGAAGAACTGAAAAAGAGTATCACAATGAGATTAAATCTTTAAAATTAATTTAGCAAAAATGTATAATTAGAATAGCATGTTGACATTTGTATAATGGGGATAGTGCAAAATTTCTCTGTTACTGTTCATGCTCATGTTCAATTCTCTTTCTGTTTTATAACTTTTTTTATCAAATACATTTCAAATTCCTTTTTACAATATAATAAAGCAATGCAATAACTGGAGGAGTGAGAGGTCCGTGAAACAATAACATCCTCTATAGTAAGACTGAAGAAACCACTGGTGGGACACAGAGTCTACTGTACAATCATTTTGTAACTACACAACATAATTCTGATTAATTTGCTAATAATATCTTGAACTATCAAAATGATACATATTGCACCTATTCAGCTTTTAAGATTTTAATTCGCTGAATACCTAATACACTAGTTTACTTTTATGACCTCAAATTGTAAGTTATGAAATTGCAGCAAAAACAATGCAGGTATGGGCCTCTGAAGCCTCTTATTGGTCGAACCCTGTAACCTCTGTACGCGTCCTCTCTGACCCTGGCCCTCTCGCATGCCTCGGTATCCTCCCTCTTTCTCTGTAGGGAAAAAGAGAGAGATGTATGAGCATCCTGTCTTCTGCTTGGCGTCTCAAGTGATGGATTTAACCATTCGTGAGTACCTTCCTCATTCCCCAGCATCACCCCCCCCCCACTTCTGCACCCTTTTATTTTCCTCTTACAGCCAGTATGCACGCCAGCTACGAGTGACCTCAAGTTTTTGTTGTCAAGATGTCCTTTGGTTGTACCGTTGTTTTTGTCTGTATAGTCTTGTTCCACTTTCTTGATATTGTTGAAGCTCAGTTTGTCTTTTAGCCACTCAAATACATTTTAATCTTTCGGTGAGATTGTTTTAAGTCTTGCCCAAACCACCTGCACTTTGTCTGTCTGCGACTTGAATGCATTTTTACTTTGCTTGTGTGTAAATCCTCTCAAGTGTTTATGCTCATGGTACATCCAAACAGCACTGCATTTATTAGCATCTTAGTCACTTCTCAGTCCTTTGAGTGAAACATATTTGGAGGTCACACAATCCTATTGTGAACATGCTTCTGTGTTAGAATTATTGACTCATCACCACTGAATTCTGATACTTTTGACACATATAATAATAATGCTAACAGATTTTAATATTTTTTTCAGATTGTCCCATACTAGATTTCAGGTCAAAGTGACGCTTTGTGCTTTGTGTCCATTTTTTCTTGCTTCTTTGAAAGTCTTCTATAACACAAAATGCAGTTAAAGAACAACCTTTGGCTGAGAGGCTGCAAATTTATCCAATGTGCTGATTTTTAGTAATCAATCTAACCTTTACCTTTATTTATGACTCCTGTCTTCCATCCTCTGCTTATACTACCTGTACTGAATGATCTCTTCTCTCTCTCATCCTCTACCTGATATTTTCCCACCTTTGTCCACCTTCTCTCCATCATTGCAACCTGCTCTTTTTTTAATGTAACTCTTTAACTTAGTGGAGAAATCACAGAAAAACCTGGAGGATCAAGGTGACGTTGTACTGTATGTCTAACCTCTACTGTTAGCTCCTTCCTGACCAGAAAACAAGCAGTCTACTTTGAACCATACCACCATGGACCCTGTCACAGCCTTCCTGATACTTGTTCAATGCACAGCTTATAAACTTCACAGAATATGTTTCAGGAATGTTTTGACGCCATTAGTGAATCCCCCCCCCCCCATGTTTTTCACTGCTCTGGATTGTTGGAATGGAGAAACTGTGCTATGCTTTAAATGCATTGGAACTAATGTAACATTGGCCGGCGACAACAGGACAGCAGGAATGAGTTGATTGACAAAAGGAGAGAGCAATTTTTAAGATGATTCACACATTACCAGTGAAAATCACTCCTTCTGAGTGCAAGCATCAAAGCATGGAAGAGTGCACTGTTTGCATGCAGGTGACATTTAAAGTATTTCAATCCAAGAAATTGCTTTCTCTTTTAGAACGGCATAAAAAAAGACCACGTGTTTAAAAGCTACATGTGTAAAATGCTTGTTGTTACAGAATATTATTCCTGATGACAAAGGTTTGCTAGAAAACCTAAACAATCTTTGTGAAAATCAGTGCTCATTCATCTCAGTGTCCAAAGGCTGCATGTGCCACAGTCTCTCTCTTGATATCCTTCACAAAGTGGCATTTAAAAATTTCATCTCAAGGTGACTTGAGATGTGACTCTGATATCTATCCACCTTAAAGCAGAAATCCAGGGTGTTAATTGTTTACCAAACAGCAGTGAGCCAGCACTCAGTCCACTGAAAACTAAACTTGGCAACATGTTAGGACATTTCTGGTTAAAGACGACCTTCAAACTTCCAACATGACAGAGAATTCTATATGTATATACTGTGTATAAAATGTAAAATATCCCAGTGAAGCATTCATTGATGATAACCATCAGCACCAAAGCCTGGGTTATTAACATGATGGGTGCTGTCCTGACTTTATCTCACAAAGCTGGAGTCCATTATGAAAAGAGGAGGTTATAGACAATATAACTTTATAGAAAAAGAAATGCTCCTTTGTTTCTAAAAGTGCTCTTCCAAACTCTGACATAGTAGCTCTGACTTGACAGATGTTAGGTCTCAACAAATCCCCCTTTGAAACAGTACAGACGTCCCATTCTGTAGGAGCTCTCAGCCATGTTAACATGACTTAAGCTCCAGCAGACAATCACCCATCACCCTGCTGTGCTCTCCACAACGTCACTGAGGCACAAGAGCTCTGCCAGTAGGTGGTCTCAACACATTAAGTCATTTAAAAAGGAATCAAGTTTACTGTCACATATAGTCATACTACCAATGAGTCATGACTCTCACATGGCAAATGTGCGTGTGTGTGTGTTCCTGTACAGCAGGATGACACTGACACAGACTTTGGTGTTTTTAAGACATATACTGTCACTTTATTCCAACATTTCAACTTTTTCCGTCCCTTGACCCTTTAAACTGCTCCAGCCATCTAGCATGTTGACCAATACTGAGGAGTTACGCTTTAAGGTCGGAAGGTGCATAGGTTTAGGGTTCTAAATTCATATTCATATCATAACATTTTTCAAAGCAATGGTTAAAGATAAACAAAAGAGAGCAAAATATGGACAGTGATAACAAAAAAATCCCAGATTAACTTATAGGGTTAATGTTTTTTGGGGGGAAATGACGAAAAAATCGGAAATACTCTGACTTAGGCCAGGGAAAGAAACAGCAGCTGTGACAAAATGGAAGAAAAGTTATTTTTTATTCATCTCTGAATCCCCAGAGTAATGTAACTATGTACCATGTCCATGTACTATCCACCGCAACCTGAAGGAACAAGTTGAGTAGCTGAAGGGATGTGAGATGATTGCTTGTGTTCAGGAGTGTAGGCTACTTCCTGTAGCTAGTCTTTTCTAGGTGTCATACTGTCTTGTTCAGAGGATGCATTGAAGGACTACACTCAGTGTTGTAAACAAGACATTCAGATTAGATACAGGCTACAGCACATTATTTTAGTTCCTCTGGAACAACTTTGTAGTTCCATATGTGTCCATATACCAGGAGTTAATTGACACCCTGCAGCCAGTGAGAATCAAATATTTATCCAGACAATGGTATAATTACTCTTAATACAAATCGAGTTAGATGCCACTTTGGTACCACTTAAAACAACCAAACTGTTATCTAAATCAGGTGCTATAAACCACCACATTACTGCATGATGACTGTTCAATGTACATGCTGTTTACATCCCTCATCATGTCCATGTTTTCTCTAGATTACTGTTCTGGCACATTGACAGAGATTTAACTCATTCACTACATACCACAGGCCATCACCACTTCCAGCCATTAGGAGGTCTTTCGCTATCCTCAAGAGTGCTTCAGCACTCTATGGGATAGTGTTGATCTAAAATGTGCTTTAACAAAATGTAGCAATCCTTGAATTACAGTATAACTAGGGCTGGGTAAAATATGTGTTTAATGTTGAACTCTGCCTCAAGAAAACATGGGATAGAATTAAGACAATTGTGCTTTATGCTGGTTATGTTTTAATCAGTTAATTGACCTTAATTCACAGGTTTCTATACCTGATTCTACAAACTCAATCAAGGCTTTTGTCTAGAAGTATTGTAGTCTAATGCCTAGCCCTAATTATAACAAGTTGATATTTCATGCTTGTTATTTTAATATGACCATGAGATTGTCCCAGTGGTTTAGGCTGAGGCTATAGACTGGACTAAGGATCACTTTTGAGGCAACAGGTATATCCACAATTTGTGAGTGATTTAATCATTTAGTGTTTGGGTGTAGTCAGGATAAAATGCATGTTGTTTACTTTTGTACAATCCAAAGAATGTCAAAAAAGACACACTTAAATATCTCAGACCAGGGATGTTCCTATACACGTTTGGTTGCATGTATACAGTAGTCACAAAAGCCATTGTTTAGAATGGATACTGATCAGACTCAGAGGCTGCCGACACTGACCGTTTGACCTTTGTGCTCCAGAGAATGTAGGACGCTTAGTTACCCCAGCCAAGAAACTGGAGGACACCATTCGCCTGGCTGAGCTGGTGATCGAGGTGCTTCAGCAGAATGAGGAACACCATGCTGAGGTTAGTGTGCTGGAATACGTGTGTGCATCTGTGCTATCAAGAACCTAATTACTGTTTTTTTCTAACATAACTTTACTGTAATCATATTATGTCATATTTTTCCATTCTATCAGTTTATGGTATTTATCTCACATGAAATCAGTACAGTATTATAGGGACTGTCAGTCTTTATAATGTGACCAGGCACACCCACATCAGGGTCGCTACATGCATTGTTATTGGTCATGAGCACCAGTTACCACTGTGAAACTGGAGGGTGCATTCCGGATATTTCCCACAAACTGACTGTTCGTCGTCTGTTTGTCTAGTGTATGAATCAGATGGTAACAGCAACATATTGCAACTGAAAAGACAATGGATAGTGAAGATTCTGAGGGATATCTGGCCATATTTGAAGGAAAAACAACATATTTAATATTGTTTGACAACAGCTAACCCAAGCATTCAACCACTTCCTAGCTAACATTACTGTTTGATAGTGTTTCACAATACGATATGGAAAGGCATAAATTAATTCTCCAATATCATCTTGGACACATTTCTCAAAGTTTGGAAGTGAAACGCAGCGGATGTAACGGAACATAAATGTTAGCTGTCATGTGCTTGAATGCTAATGTTAGCTAAGAGGTAGAAGGTTATCAAATATATTGTATTACCTTGAAATACAGCCCAATGCCCCTCCAGATTTTCTCTATCCATCATATTTTCCATTGCTGATCAATGGGGAAGCATTGAACTCATAACAATTTGTCAAATAAGTCGTGCAAACTGAAACTCAGCAGCATAGCATTATCCCAGCATTTGACTAAGGAAGATGGCTGTCCTTTGAGCATGGTAAACACAATTATCCTAAAACTAGTTAAATTCCATGAAATTAAACCCAAACCCATGGGCCACAGCCAGTCTTGTGACATTTGTTGATGAGTTGAAGGCAATGTAGGCGGTGCAGTGTAAAGTCTTAAAGAGGTTCTCCTTTCCAGCCTGTGCACTGTAATGAGAGCATCTTGTTGCAAATTTGCTACATTTTTATTTGGTTGGCTATATATGCCAAAATCCATTTAGTATGGAGTATTCTGTAAGCCAGAGGGACTGTTTTCAGGTGCTGTTTCCCAATTTGTTAAATTATATCTATCAGTCACAGAGTTTGGTTCATGTTTGAGATATTGATTGATTTCAGAAATGTCATTCGTCAACTTTCCATCGAATAGTTGTGTAGTGTGAATAGTTTACCTTTGTCTGCAGTACAGTTTTTAAAAGCATCAGAATATCTACAGGGGATCTCAAGATAAGTTTCAGAAGGTAAATTGAGCAAGTTATTTTGTATTCCTCCTGACGGGGGGCCTCAAAGTTTTGTGTTCATTCAGATGGTAAATACAAGTCCTTCACCAGCGGCCACATGCTACTTTAAATCATCATACTGTGTCTTACCTGCACAGTGGGCCATACCTGACACAAAGTACACACTCTGAAGTGTAGGCAAGTTCATAGTAGCAATGGAGAATTATCAATCAGGTCTATCCTTATATCACAGCAGAGTAGCTTCTCTGTTGATCTGACAAACAATGAGCTGAAAAGATATTGAACGACAACAACAACAATCACCAAAAAAAGGAAAAGGAGATGCACTGATGAAGAAAACATGAATTTCTCATTAATTTTGAAGCTGTGTCGTGTGATTTAAAGATTCTGCAATCTACCCAATCTTTCTGCCTTTTTACTCTGAATGCTGTGCTATTTAAATAACATTATTTGTGTCACTTCGTTATTTAATGAAAGCAAAATTGACTTATTCCCTCTCTGCTTTTTATTTCAATGATTTATTTGGTTTGCGGGGAAATGTTTGAACAGGGAAAAGAGGTATGTGATTGTCTTAGTGCCATATACCCCATCTCCTACCCTACCCTTACTTTAATTCCTGTGCATGCACTTAGTGATACGGCTATTGTTGTAGAGAATCATTAAAGTTTCCCTGCTCAACAATGACCCAGAACCCCTTTCAGCTTGTGGTCACTGCTAATCAAGTGCTTGTGGCAGTGCTTGTTAGCTTCTAAGCTAGCAACAGTTTTGCCGATGGTGATCAAGAACAAAGACAAGCACTTTAACAATGTGTTTTACTTGTTGAACTCATTAGCCTACACTCTGAGGAAACAAAGTGCAGAGTTGTGATTAATGCTGCTGAATGTGAAACTTTTTGTCTCAAAGAAAACAACTCTGTACTTTATTTTCTGGGAGTTTATCCCAAATCATCCCTCAAAATGCTAACCTGTTACCTGTGTTACCTGCCATGTATCATTTATTTTTAAGTCCAGTAAGTAAGCCTGGGGAAGGTGTTGTGTTGTTACCTTCCCTTTCCTTAAAGGAACCCATTCCTCTCCATTGGATCCTTCAGCACACACAATGGAGGAAATGCGAGGCATGCTTTGAATGTTCATAAATAACATCACTCACCCTGCATTTCAATGAAATGAATTACAGTGCTGCTTAGATTATTATCACCACATTGGTGAACTAGCCTAACCAGCGTTAGCCTCCAACAGTTGAAAATGATGATTGCAGCAGGTTTAGGTTTCACACTTTTAAAGACATTCCTATACCCAGATGGTGTATTCCCACCGATTGTGAAGTAAATTTTCGTCTTGCATTACTACTGGTGAGTTTGACTGTGGGATAATTTGTGTTTATTCATGTTACTCACACAAGTGTTTATTCGCCCCAAATAGCCAGCAGTTAGCAAGCAATGGCAAGCACTGAGGGTGTGTGTCTGGTGTTTGAATTCAGTTGAGTGTCTCAATGAACTCAGCACACACCAGAGACTCCAGAGACTTCTGTCTCTTCTTTTTCCCCCTCTCCTGTCATTGCGATGTTTCAATCATGAGGTACAAGTACATTTTCCCGCCAGCATTACAGAACATACACACCCGTCCATGGAGGTCACCTCTGCAGATCACTGCTGCAGTCAGGTTTGTAAACAGGTGTGAAGATAAATTCACGTTTTAATCCTAAAAGTTTTTAAAAGTAATCTCTGAGCTCTCCTCCCATTGGTAAATGGCTCAGAATCAGAGCAGAATCTGATGTGACTCCCTGTATTTATTCCTCCAGAAGGTCTGGCTGCACCATACTCCCTCCTCCAGAGCTGGCTGGCTCTGAGCAGGTGATCAGCAGCTCTGCTCTTCTCAATGAGCGTAAAATTCCCTTTTCTTTCTGTGGGAACACACCATAAAACTCTTCTGTCATGCCTCTATAAAAATTATTCCTCCTGATGTGCAGAAGCAGTAAAATTTAGGGAGTATCATAAGGGGCGTCTCCAACCAAAGTGACAAAGAAAAGGCCATAGCTGCCTCATTCACACCTTTTAAACGTTGCTCCAGTTGAGCATATGGCAGAAATGTTATTTGGGCTTTTGAGACTTGTGTTTGTCATCATCACAGCCCACTTCATCTTCGTCTTATTTAGTACTATCTGAGGCTTCACCACAGATAGATGCCACTTGTAACAGTAAAAGAAGCATTTAGAGTCTTTCATTCATATACAACCAAGACTTCATGCCCCAGAAACATAAAAAAGACACTTTTGATTTTTTTCCTCAAGTTGCTGAAATGCACCATCTCAACAAAATTGAGTGAACCCAATACTTTTTATTCTTTTGTTAAGAAGCATTAAAAGCAACATAATTATCACCACTAGAGCCATATCCACACACATTTTTCTCATGTTCACATCAGTATTTTGGTACGCAGCCTATGTGCAACAGCTTTGGTTTGGCAGGTTTTAACAAAGTTTTTTTTCACAGTTTTATAGCTGCACAGAGCACCAGATTCATGGGGTGTGAGAAGCAGCTATAATTTTTGGTTGCCATCTTTTCTGGGGGCAATACAGGGAGACGCAATTTATGAAACAAGTTCAAATTGTAAATCTTTGGGAATAAATTTGCACTGACAGGAGGCTACTGAGAGAAGAGTTCTTTCTAGACATGTTAATACTTACTAAAAAAATACTTAATTCTGATGCATTTTAAAAGAAAATATATTTCTGGCTTATTTCTGTGTCTTGCAAGTGTTCAAGTCTCAAATGTTATAGTGACGATTACATGAGTGGCACTGACTGAATTTACCTTCTTGCCAACTATCCAACACCAACTACCCAAAGAGCTCCCATGGCACATGGCAAATGCATGCCCCCCCTACCCGACACCCCCAAACCCCCCCACCCCACTACCACCACCACCACCACGTAAGCCCATGGGTACATTCACATTACAGTGTTGACAGCTTGATGTGAATGAGCAAACACCATGGATCCTCAGGGGTCTCTCTTAAGAGGCCTGGCAAGAGTGGGGGTGCATGGAGGAAAGCGAGTGTTTTTGATGTGCATGAGAGAAGCCTAGTCCCTAACAGTCACTCCACTGTGTCTATTTTATGGGGAGATATGAGCATAGCGGAGCTTGCCAGCTCCTTTCTTCTGATTGACTCACTCAAGGAGCTGTAGGTGAGTGTTTAAGTAGTTCCCTGCCATGCCTGTCAAGGAGCTGCTGCTGTTTCCTCTGTGGGCCAACAGAAAAGCGTGTCATTTTCTGTGTCCAAGCTCTGTTTTTCCTGCTGTGAGTTGTGAAGAATCCTTCCCTGGAGAGCACGCAGTGAAGTCATTGAAGCAACAACTTGATTTCATATGGAGAACTGTGAGAGAGATAGTCAAGAGCCTTTGGATTCAGTGAAGTTTCATTACATATTCAGCCTTTAAAGTAAATAAGATTCAGACTGTTTTATAGATTCTTAAAGACATGCCCATTGGGGAGCACTAACAGGTGCCCTCTTTGTCTTATTTGTCTCCTTTCTTTCCCTCTCAACCTCTTGATTTTTTTCCACTCCCTGTATTCTGTCTTGTGTCTCTGGCTCTCCTATACTCCATCTGAAGGCCTTTGCGTGGTGGTCAGACCTGATGGTGGAGCATGCTGAGACCTTCCTGTGTCTCTACTCAGCAGACATGGACGCAGCTCTTGAAGTTCAGCCACCCGACAGCTGGGACAGTTTCCCCCTCTTCCAGCTGCTCAACGACTTTCTTAGAATGGACTGTGAGTGAATAGCCATTTAAAAAACATATTCAGCAGTCAGCATGGGGACTAATGTAACTGAACATGCCTTCATCAGTGAAGAAATGACCAGAGGTGGATGTAGGCCTGATGAAGGGTAAAATGGAAATTCAGAACATAAAGTTTGACATAATCTCGTAGTGCACATCATAATAAAAAAGGTCAACACACGCATTTGACAAAATGGGCTATAGGTTTAGTTTACAAAATAAAACATCAAAGTTAAACATAATTATTTTCAACTCACTTTATTTGCAGATATTTGAATGTTTGGCTGTTTTACAGGTTTTAACACAAGTAACTGATTTACCAACTGTGCATACTGTACATTGTAGCTAGCTGCAAACATACTTATGGTGCTAATTGTGTGTGTGTGTGTGTGTGTGTGTGTGTGTGTATGCAGTTGTGTTGACTGATATTTACACCCACAATCAAAATTTTTTTAGCATTATATTCCCTGTGTTCAGCATGTTAGGAATATGTCTTCAGACTTTTTAATAATACAGCATGTCTCCTTTTGAGAGTAATTTAAACCCTGGTAAAAGCAAAACCAACATTATGGTTGTGTGTGCATACAGTTGTGTTTCTCTGTGTGTGCAGATTTTCTGCAGAATTATCAGTATACATCAGCGTTCTGTTTCCAGATAGTTTACCAAAGTATCAGCTAAGTTTCTGCTGGAGAAAACATCTTTTCCATCTCTTCAACTTTTAATATCAAAATACTGCCATGTGATAGGTTTCCCTTACTCATCCAATCCTGCTTTACCAATTCTGGAAAGTGGGATGTTATTTATTCATGACTTTCTTATGTCAGAATTAGTTTTGATTTTGTGCCATGATTGGTGAGAAACAATGTTTAGTTACAGTACTTACAGTACATAAAAGTTTCTCATTTTTGTATTAAGGAAATGTTTATAGCACCTTCAGTGTTTATAATATTTTTAACCGATAAAAAACTATTTTTATAATCAACTGTAAAACTCTTGATTATTTGATGGTAACAACGAATGTTTAGAGCTGCAGTCGTCTGTGCGCTCCAATCTCCCTGAAACATCTCCCAGATGTCCCAAATTATTCCTGTCAATGTGAGACGTCTACTTTTGGCCTGGAGCGGTTTACATACTAAACTGTGCGTGTGTGTGTGTCTGACTGAAGATAATAGTCAGGTCTTGATGCTGGTTGCTGCAGGCCAGCCATCTCTCTAATGAACTGCGTGTAGTTGCCTGCAGAAACACTGAAGAGCTGTCCGTGGTCCTATAAAGGCAACACTTCACTGTTCACAATGCAAGCTCAATCTGCAGGGCGCTAATTGTCCCCGGGGAATGCTTCCCCTTTTCAGTTTGTCAGTCGGGAGTCAAGGAGAAGGCAGAGCATGGTCCACTCATTCAGCTGCAGATGACTGCAAATAGCTTGTTATGCTCACATGTGGCATTAAATTGGCCACCTTCTCATTTGCTCTATACATCATATATACAGTATATGCAATTGTGGGAAAATGGTAATTGAAGTGCATATCGATGGTAGTAGCTACACAAGTCAGCGATTAACAGTTGGAAGGAAATTGTATATTGCTGGCAATAATACAGTGACTATTAAAAAAAGACGTGTGTGTACATTTCCTTGGTTGCTACAAATTTAGTTTATTCATTCAGCTGGAATCTGTAGCGAAAGATATGGACAAAGAACCCTTTTTATCAGAGAAAAATGTTCAAATAATATTAAGGCTGGTGTTCTATTTTTTCTTACCATCATCAAATCTCATGAAAAGACAGAAACCAACTATGTCTTATTCCATCTCATACTTTCTGATTTTTCAGCTGCCTATTGAGCCCATTTGTTCCTACTGAATGTGCGTTTTATTAAACAGGATGAATAATTTAAATATTTGTTGGGGATTATTTTTTAGCAGGCGATTCATCCACTTTTGGTGCTCTAGTGAGTGTTTGTGGCAGCAGGACGGTGTGTGTGGGACTCGGTCAAAATAAACTACAGTATGTGTGTTCATGGTAATGAAGGAAGATGTCACCCACTGAAACAGTGTGACTCACTGATGTTTTGTCTGGTTTTTGGACAGCAATGGAGCTCTATGGCATTATCCTTTAATGTGCTCCTGTGTTCTCTGTGGTTTCTGTTTCATAACACAGGAGCACAGCTACATCCATCATAACTGAATGTACGATACAATACAATACAAAATACTTTATTAATCCCCCAGGTGGGAAACTGAGTGTTACCATATATATGAGACAACAACAAGTAGGAAAATAAAAAAAAGACATACACATCTCAAGGCAGTAGAAAATAAGGGGAGAGCACAGCACCATAAATAATAAATAGTGTAAACATCAAAATGACTGCACCCGAACATGTTCAACATATTCCTGGCTGGCATCATTCCACAGTACTTAGATTGTTCACAGTCATCAACAACATCGTCATCACATCAGTTAACAGTGACAATGTTTATTAAACTTCACTGCAGCCGGTACAAAAGACTTTCTGAATCTCTCATCAGAGCATCTCAGCATAGCAAGCCTGTCACTAAAAGAGCTCTCCAGCTCACTTAAAACACTGTACATTGGATGACCCTCATTTTGCATGATGCTCTTGAGCTTCCTACCCATTCTCTGTTCCAGGACCACATCAAGTGAGTCAGGGGTCACGCCAATAATAGATCCTGCCTTCATGATCAGTTTATAGATCATATTCCTCTTAAGCCACACCCACAGCAAACAACAGCATAAAACAAAACACTAGCTAAAATACTCTGATAAAACACATGCAAGAGTGACCTGCAAAGGACCTGAGCTGCCTGGACTGGGCACTTTGAAATACAGAACTACTGTGTAGCCTATTATCTACAAGGCCTCCTCAGCTGGGAGTGGACCTCATCAGAGAGGACCGTTATTGCGGGACTGAGGTTACCATGAGACCCGGATAGATTTAAGCTTAGCAGAGAAATTGTGTTCATCAAACCTGGCAAAGAAGTGGGTAGCCTCATCAGCACTGAAAGCCCCTTCCTGTAACCTGGCTATAGTGGGCCCATAGCCTGTAATTGAATTCATGCCTTTCAATAAACCTTTGTTACTTTGCTATAGTTTTCCCTCAACTGTATGTTTATGATTCTGATAACATGTTTACGTTCCTTCTGTGCTGATTTAATTGCATCTTTGTCACCAGTTTTAAAAGCAGATTTCTTGTTATCAATGGCAATCTTTATGTCACTGGTCACCCAAGGCTTATTATTTGGAAAACGTTTAATTGTTTACACACCATACATGCAAAGATTTAGTGGTGGTGGCCTTTCTGTGGAGCAGCGGGACATATTCAGGTCTGAGCAGCCCAGAGGGAGTAGGGCAGTGGATGAGTAACTATCCTTTACATTAGCATAGACAAGATCCATAGTTCTGCCTTTTCTTGTGGGGAAGGTAAGAAATTGCCTGAATGAGGGCAGGGGGGAGTTGGGTGTGCAGTGGTTGAAGTCCCTGTTAATAATGGTCAGTGCTTCAGGCGACCTGCTGTGTAAGTCATGAAAGACTTCAGGTCTACAACTTACCTTACCACCAGCAGTTTTTGGTCTCATTTAGACAGGTAGATCTAGGGAGATCTGTTCCACCACAGCTGGCCGAAGTTGATGGAGCTCCTCTGAGCTGAGGTGCATCCTGCCACAGGGGTAGTCCCTTCCTGAAAGCTTGCACACATGGCCAAAGAAAACAGCCATAACAGAAACCTGATTGCTATTTCTTTTATCCAGAACATTTTACAGTAGTTTAGCTGTGCAGTCCACTTAAGAAATGACAAAACACACAGTAAAAAACAGTCAAACAAAAAAACAAAGGAGCAGGTGACTCGTCGCCGACATGGGCTGGCGACCAGAAATTTGACTGTATACATTAAATACACTTTATTTTAGTGTTTGTCTAAATCCTAAAAATCCAGTTTTCCTAAAACAATCTGAAACTAGAATGGCACTTTATGTACTCCGATATAGTGAATTTGTAGGTCTGTTCTATACATGCAACATCTATTGCATGTCTGTCCGTCATCAGAGAGGCAGCCCTCCTCTGATGTCAAGAAACGTCAGGAGGAGCCCTGACGTTTCTTCTATTTTTATCCACCTGCTATAAAAGTTCTTCCTTCCTCAATTTGAGGTTCTAAGGACAGAGTATGTCGTTCACTGTACAGCCCAATGACGCAATATGATGATTGATGATCTTATGATGATTTTGGGCTTTATCAATAAAGTTGACTTGATTAGAACACAACTCCACCAAGACCCAACATTTCTCTTTTGTACTCACTCAGGGTTACCAGCCACCTAATTACACCTGATTATTTTATATTGTTATTGTTATTGTTATTATTATTATTATTATTATTATTATTATTATTATTATTATTATTATAAATGTCAAAAAGAAAACCCTATCTTATAATATTAAAGAAAAGAAAAACAAATCCTGGATCCCTCCCTCTACCTGGATCCACACCAAAATCTCTATTCTGGGCTGAGACCGATCCTCCATTCAAGTTTCATGGAAATCTGTTCAGTAGTTTATGTGTAATCCTGCTTAGTTAGTTGCAAACATGATCTCCTTGTCGGAGGTAATAATCCCACAATTTTAGAAGATTTTTAAAGTTTTCAAGAAGATAAAACTCACTCTCTTATTAAGAGCTACATAAAATAAAAATGTTAAACAAGATAGAAAATTAAAATGATTGATTCACCACCAATTAAATGTAAATTGATCAAATTAAAAGGTTTTTTTGCAGCATACCACAAAACCAAAGCAGCAAAGGTCAAGCTATTCTGACTTTTAGTCTTGTTAGTATGGATGCACCTTCAAAACCACTGGATCTTACACTTCCCATAATGCACCAATGGCATCTTTTTGGTAAACCCTTAATTCTTGGTGAACCCCCATGTCTTTTAAACTCCATTTCACCAGTTTGTAATGCATTCTTTCTTTCAGAAGACATTATATAACTGTATTCACAGCCTGACTTATTCTCCCTATGACTAGAAATGTGACCTTATGTGTAAAAGCAGTTGAGCCCCTTTAATCACTGTGTAAATACAAACATTAGAGCTCATCGGGCCAGTGTGTCATCCTTCCTGTTCATAATGCCCACAGTGTTATTATAAAAGACAGTAACGAAATCACGCGTAACAAACCATCTACAGTAGTAGCATGAGGCCCAGCAGAGCCCCCACTGCTCACACAGTGTAACAAGCACAACCACTTTAGTAAAGCACATCATCATGGGGACATCTTTTCCACAGAAGGTCATCTGCTCTGTTGCCCCACAGCGGTGCACTTATGTAGCAGGAAATAGCCTTAGCACTAGACAGGCGCCAAAGTTGGGCTGCCATTCGAGGAGTTAATGAGGTCTAAAGCAGTGGTAGCTGGACCCCGGCGAGCCCTGCGAACACACTCCTGGACACAACACATCCAAGTGGACAGCAGCCGCTCAAGTGGCTAATTGGGAGAGTGGCAATCAGGGAACACAACAAACATAGCACCTACTGTGTATCATCGACCTTGACTCCAATGCCAACACACACAAACACAAACACACACATGCTCAGAGGGGGAGAGAAAAACAAAGAGAGAGAGAGGGAGAGGAAAAGCAGACACACTGCATGGAGCCGTGAGGCATCACATTAGCACACACTGGCCTCCATTTTATCTCCTGTGGTCTTTGTCAGTGTTGCCTTTTTACCAGTTGGGAGCCGGGGGAGACTGGGGGAAATGTGTTTGACGGGTTGGATTTAGAAATACCCCGAGACTCCGACCTTTTGTTTAGAAAGATTGAAAACTGGATATGCTGTGTCATACCTGCTAATGAAGAGCCAGTGTTAGCGTCAAACGCCAACCTCCCATCATTGTTCATTATCACCATCTAGGACAGGGCTTTTCTATTGTTTGTCTCACTGCTCATCAGATTTATTTTGCAACCCAGCACGCATGAACACGTAAAAGCGCAAAAAGGCCCTTGGGGTCACAGTTACACGTGTAAAGCATTACACTGTGTGCTGACATCTGTGGAGATTAAAGGAGCTCTCTGGAATTTGTGTGTTGTGTTAGAAGCCATTCGTTAGTTTGTGTTAGTGGACTCCATTTCTAAACTAGCCTTAGCTACTGTACTGATGCTTTCTGTTAGCTAAGCAGAGAGAGGCACTGAGATGAGGCACTCAAGAAAGTTTATAAAGTCACATCCTTTGGACTTTCACAGATAATCCAACCTGACAGACAGTCCTTCACAAAGAATCCCATAGTCCAGCAGAATTAAACAACTTAAACAAATTGTCCACAGGCTTGTACAGGCGACGGGGAGGCTTCATTTTTCATGTTTGCAGTTAATCCAGTGATATGCTGCCCCATATTCTATAAGTATGAATTCAACAAGTGGCCACTTCTTAAACACTGCACCTTAATACTTTAAAACAAATCAGCTTTGCAGTGTTTTTATAAGGAAATGCATTGAACACATTTGTTAGAGCTCAAGGATGCAGACACGTGTTGAAGTGAGTAACACTGAGTGTAAACACACAACTTAGCATTTCCCGCTGAGTTGTTCTATGGTGTCAATTCCATGTCTTATTTCTTCCCTCCCTCAGTTAACCTGTGCAATGGGAAATTCCACAAACACCTGCAGGACCTGTATGCCCCCCTGGTGGTGCGATATGTGGACCTGATGGAGTCCTCCATTGCTCAGTCCATTCACAGAGGCTTTGAAAGGGAATCCTGGGAACCTGTAAAGTAAGGATGCCTTCATTTACTCAACCTTTACAGATCTTCACCTGCATTAGGGGGAGGATTTTTAGGATTAGACCATTGTCACTTTGCAGATCTGTGCACAAATTGATCTTTTATTTTGACTCTCCATTGGTCACTTAATTAAGTACAGCTGCACTGAACTGGATGTGACCCTTATTTGCCACCAAGTTTGGAGCCAGAACAGTGACAGTGAATTTTGGCATTGAAAATAATATTTGTCATCGAAAACAATACCTGAACTGGCACCTAAACAAATATTGCCAATGTTAGCTAACATCAGGGTCATTGTGAAAACAACAATGGCAGAAAGAAACAGACTTAACATTCTTGCTGTAAGAAATGTACTGACAATTTAAACTTTGCTATAAAACCTTTATGAATCCTATCTTCAGGAGATCAAAACAATGCCAGGAATCTGCACCACAATCACACTGACCGCATTACTCTAACATGGCCGCACACCGATGGCTTTTCATTAGTTCATCTGACAGCCCCTAGCGCCAACAGTTTTTTCACATAAAACTTGGCCCTGACATTAGCTATATTAACTTACGTTAGCTGTGAAAGCTGACATTAGCTAATGTTGGGAGTTTCAGGTGAACTCCTGGTAGCTGTTGCTTTATGCTAGGGTCGGACCGGACCAGACCTTAAGACCACATGAGTGATGTTTCCTCATTAGTATGCAAATATGCAGATAACAATTTCTTGCCCCTCTTCAGACACCTACGCTCCATGCCAAAACAGTGACAGAAAGTTGACACTGAAAAAATACTGACATTGTAAAAATCCTGTCCCTGAAAAAAGACACATGAAGAAAAAAAAAATCTGATGATTGTCAATGAAAAACACATCAAAAACCAAAATAATACCAAAATATCAATAAAACAACTTTTGATGTCTGCATTTTATTTTTCAATGTTACTTTTTTCAGGACCAAATATTTGTTTCAGTGAGTATACAACTTTTTAAAATACAAATGTTTCCTTCGGTTCAAGTTTTGTTTTCAGCGACAAATTTTATTTCCTGTACTAAAGCTGCTTGAATTCTCTTTTATTTGTACTAAGATAAAAACAGTGGTGGGCATGTTATTCTGTATATACATGGCCTCATATCACCTCTAATTTCAACATCTGATTGAGTTAGCATTTTTTGTCATATTGAGGAATATAGTTATTCTGAATGGAATGTGTTGTTAACATGTTCTCATTTGTAAAACAAGTATCTCAATATCATAATTATAATTTTAAAAGTCAATAATCATTTAAAATCTGTTTTTTTTTTCTGTAGAAAAGACTAGGGCTGTGTCCAAAATCACTCACTACCCACGATATAGTGGACTATATAGTGAGTTCGCCACTTTGTAGTGCTGATGGGATGTATAGTGAAAATGATTATACTCTATACAATTGTCTCAATGTATCCCATAATGCATCATGAAAAGTAGTGTACAACTGATGGTCAATACCAAGTATTATACCATATGCATCGCGCTAGAGGGAAAGTATTTTTTCTTCTGACTGATGAGCTCACTAAGTCCTCTATGTAGAGCTCCCTATGCAGTGAGTAGGGAGTAGTGAAGTCGTGGGAGTGGGAGTGGGTGATTTCGGACACAGCCTAAGAATTGTTTCCAATATATAAACATATCAAGGAAAATCGCAATGTATCTTGTGCGCATGATGATCTGGCATTTAGGTAACACTATATGATAACCATCATTTGTAAATGGTAAATGTATAGTTAATTCAACTTCAGTTAAAAGTTATTTCACTGTAACAAAGAATTTAATGTTTTATAAACCATTTATTAAGCACTTGTTTAATCTAAAGTTACAACAGATGTTTATAATACTTTGTAAATGGTTAATATATACCATGTTCATCAATAAACATTATTAAGATGAACATTATAAAGTTACAACTGATATTTATAAATATTTATAAAGCATTTTATTTTTTGTTAACAGTCACAAAGCTAATGATTTAAGTTTAATTAACCATTAATTTAACATTTATTAATTGTGGTTATTATAAAGTGTTACTGCCATAGATTATATGAGATAACACATTAAAGATAATACAAACAGAGTAACAAAAAACATGAGAAAAAATTCCCCTCAGCTCAATGCTGAATTCAGAATCTCAACAGAGTTAAAGTTGAGTTGTAATTTGGACTCTGGGTTTTTAACATGTGGTGAAATTGAAAACTATCAGTAAAGTGCGACTGAACCCCAAATAATGGTTTTGCTGCTGGAAACACCACAACTTTGCACAATTCTTCCGCTCTTCCATCTGTTGTTGACCTGAGGGATGATTAAATGTGTTCACCATCACCTCACTCAAAGGTCAAGTAATTTCACATGTTCTGCCAGTACTTTTCCAGTGAACTACATACAACATGTCAATATCCAGAATAAGTCAATAATATGCAGTTGAAACTTTTTCATTGGGTTTCAAAATGGCAGTGAGCTGAGATAACGTTTTCTGAGTGTATCTTTAAATGATATGTGACTTTGAGTAATCTTCAGTTTGTTGCTTTTACAGCTCATTTGCTTCAGCTTTCATCTTTTGTCTTTTCTCTGTCTTCTGTTTTGTAATTCTCTCTACAGGAGTATAACGAGCACTCTGCCCAATGTTAACCTCCAAATGCCTAAAGTACCAAATCTAACAGTGTCAAGTGTTAACCTCCCACAAATGCCCAGCTTTTCTCCACCCAACTGGATGACATCTAATGATGACACAGAGTGTGTATCTGCCTTGTGCAGCCTGAGACATGCACACATGTCCTTGGCATGAACGTGACATCTAATTGGCATGACCCCAAAGCAGCAGGGTTATCTGTAACATTTCTAAAACTGATTTATTTTCTTTTTTAAAACATTTATTTTCTCTTATATGTATTAGACAATGGGGGAACATGTCCATTGTGTGTCAGAGGACCTGAAATTGATAATAGAAATTGACAATGTACACAAGATTTTTATAATGTGTCATATGCATATTTGCGGCTATTTAGTTAAATCATCAGGAAGTGTGCACAAATCTATAATGTTCTCCTTTGATAATTGGTGTCATTATCAGGGTTCGAGTTACGTGGAAACCAATGGGAGCTGAGCTCCCATGAAAGCAGTAAAATCATAAATCTGTGGGGTCACTAATACATTATCAACAACCATTATTTTAATCTCAAATAATGAATTTCTTAATGTTATGAGTGTTTTTACATTAGTGATATAAATACGTTAAATGAAACATGATTCCCAGTGTAACTATGCACCATATTCTCTCTGAATGACAATGACCATGTAAGTCTCTCTCTGAGGTGTGCCTGTCATACCTTTTCCAACTGAAATTAAATAACAGTGGCTGTGATCTATTTGGTACAGTTGTTGCAGAAGTGGGCTGCTTTGTGGGTGTAATAGACTTGGACCATGTAATGAAGTGAAGTCACTAGTAACTGCAATATCCCAGACTCCCTTACAAATTGCGTGATTTTTAGAGTTGTCGCATGAGGAGAAACTTAACAAACTTTGTGAAACGAGTTTTGCAAATTCTAAATCACTGGTACCTTATTGGAAATTTGGCCAAACAAACAGTAACTAATATAGGCTACTTCTTTGGAGGAAGAAGAAAGTGGAGAAATTCACCAGACCCCTTCAAAAAAATGTTCAATTTTGATGTTGCGTTAGGAGAAACTGTACAACTTTGTGAAACACTGCTATCTTAACTATTTGGACCTACCTGTTCATTCAGCAAATGTTATAAACAGAGATATTTCCTCTTCCTTTGTGTAGTAAACTTACCTGTTTCTTCCAGTCATGTCGGTGTATATGTTTGCTTACAGAACGGGGAAGTGAGATCAGATCTCAAGTGGTCACATGACAAATGCTGAGATGCGTTTAAGGTCATGTATGAATTGACAGGCTTAAAGCTGTCCACTTACGATTGGATCACTCAGGACGAGTGGTAAAACCAAATGTGAACAGTCTCTCTCTCTCGCAGAACGCACCTGTTCTGCTATCAGCCTATGTATCCATCTGTGCCCTAAACATCAGTTAGAGTTAGGGTTCAGATATTTTAGAGACCCCCACAAAGCTCAGATTATAACTTGAACCCTGGTTATTTTGATTTATACCCATGATTAGGGTAAAGAAACTGTTGCAGCTGTTTTCAGATAAAAGATTAATTTCTATTAATATAAATCGCATCTAAATAAATACAACTTTTTTGTTTAGTGGTAAAAGCAGTCAACATTATTTGTAAGAACAATGTGTAATAGCTTCTGATTTCATTAAGAGTTTTCTATTAATATGTATGCAATCTTGTGGGTGCTATCATTAAAAGCACTCTGAATATCTCAAAAAACACTTAACACATCATCTATAGCACCTTGAGAACTTAAGTGAAACGTCTGCACCATCAACGGGGAACAAAGGTGTAAACACTTCTTCATATGCTGCAGTATCCTGCAGAGTGTGACGCTGTCACCACAGCACATCCATCCCTGTTCCCTCATCAGGAATCTTGTGGATACACATTCAAAAATACCAGCCCTGAAGTTTTCATTGTAAAAAATGATGAGAGCTGCTTTTCAACCCTCACTTTATATTTAGTAACTAATTCACTTTGCATAGAAAAGAAGCCAACAGTGTTGGTAGACTTGTTTCATTTTCGCTTTCCAAGATCAGGAGAGCTGTTAGAAAAGCCCAAACTGACTATCCAAAAGAAGCTGTGGAGGCAGGTTTAGGAGTACATGCATTAGTACCAAACAAACTACAGCACATACAGTAGATGTGGTAGTCTGTTGCCAGTATTGGGTTTTATACTGGCCCAAAGCCACGTTCATGCCAACATCACGGCATGGTGTCTGTGGATGGATGGAAAGGCAGTGACTTGGGAATTTAATCCCAACATTATCACTCCCACATACTGTATGTATTTTTATATTGACTGGAAAGATGCAGAAGCATAACACAGAGACAGACAGTACAAACCAAAGAGCAACTTAATGAAAAAATCTAACTGAGGATATTTGTTCTGCACGCTGCTGTTGTGAATAAAATTGTTCTTTAAAGAAATGAACAACTAGCAGGAATGTGATTTTACTATTTTATCATTTCTAGACACGTTTCTGTTTTTGTCATTTTCTCTCCATTTTTATACAGTATTCAATTCCAAATGAATACCCTGCGTGTTAGCACGTGTTATTTATACCATGCATAAATTGTGAAATTTGCCTATTAGCATTAAATGCAAAGTAAGCTACATATGAAGCTGTCATCAGTTTAAATAATGGCTAGTTTAAATTTTCAATCGGATCATGGTACATTTTTTAATTCTTTAATTACTTCTATAACTTATTATAAAGTAAAAAATTCTGACTATTTTACTTGATTTTCTACTTCAAATGTCGGGAATGACTGTGACGTTGCTCTTACAAGAACAGTCACTTCTGCAGAGACAGCTGCCGGTTGATTTGCATCAGGGAGATATGTTAGGTCAGCAAACTACTCTATTTTTGTGGTCCTTTTCAACCGTAACTGTAACATTCAAAAGTATATAGTTAAACATGGTGGCCCGACCTATCTGATGTTTTATCGGTGCTTATTTCTTACTTTGCAAACTTCCTTGAAATCTACACAACAGCTACATCTCAAACTAACTGCTAGTTTTGGGTAGACTCAAGCTGTGGCCCAGCAGGTGACTTAAGTCTCCAACCTAACGTTAGTGAAAGTGTTGTTATTAATGAGATACAAAGCATCCAACATGCATTTAAGATAAATGAGATGTATACACGTTAAGATAACTTTATGAAAAAAGCCAATAACGTTTATGTAAGCTAGTGCTTGATACAGAAGTTATGGTAAATAAAAACAAAGATTTTGATTGGTTCTATAGTTCCTGTACTCAGCAAGCCCCTAAAACAGGGTACGCTTTACAATGCTATGCTTAAACTGCAGCTAACTTAATTTCAACAGTCCCTAATGTAAGTGCATATGATTATTCATGCAAACATCAAAAACAAATGAAAATAAATGTGGTTCTCACTAGGCAGTTGTCTCACCATTTTTGATAATATTTCATTAATTTAAAACTCTCAACAAACACCTGTGTATTACTGTTCTGATAAACTCTTTTCCCACAAATGAATCCACACCTGTCAGCCAATAGAAATCGAGTATCCTCAGTGGCCATGAATATAACACAGAATGTGACACAGGCCGAAAGATCTGAATTAACGTATTCTCTGCATTACTTTGGCAGCATGTTTCAGCAGCCACCAGAACTAAGTATTTACTCACTCTAAATACTGGTGAAAATACAGACATGGCCTTAGTAATAACTATTCCTCGTTATGAACTTGCATCTTTTCATATGTTCTCCCATTCTAAAGCCTCTCCCCCTTTTTCCTGATGTTGTAGCTCCCTGGCCCTGGCTTCTCTCTACTTTCTTGGGGTTGATGGTTAAGGAGGGGCCCCTTGTGTCTGAATTAGTCGCTGCACTGTGCTTCAGTGTGCTGGGACTGGGTTAGGTTTAGAGCTGTTGAGGGAAGTAAAGGACCTGTCGTGTTGTCAGTACTAATCGTGGTCCTGTTCCTCCACTTCACCCAAAAATGTTAACCCCTTTCCCAGTTGATATTAACCAACTGATGATTCCTACACATTCTAGAAATCATGTTGTTTTCATGCAGCAAAAGTAAAACTGTCCTGGAAATGAATTAATTGGGTTTTTATGTACACATTAGAACATTTTGTAATACACTACAGAGCCCTTGACTAACTTGGATCTGAAAAATATCCTAAAAAAGGATTTCTTGCTAGAGATTTGGCATGTGTCTTTCCTTGTTTCTATTTATATTAACTGTGAATTAAATGCACATTGCAAAATTAATGCAATCTTTATTTTTTTCTAAACACAGTTCATGTTCCATGCTAATACTGTTTTCAGTAACCATCACCATACCCATACTGCAACCACACATCACACAGTCTAACTCACTAATATTTCTTGGTATGTAAATGACAGGATGCAATATGCATACATTTTCACCTTTACTCATAGTGTAGTTTGTAAAACAGTGTTAGCATGGTTCCTGCACAGACTATGTTGAAGTGCATACAGTCCACACATTGAACATTTGTGTTACCAGTGAGGTATCACTCTGACACAAATAATAGAAAGTGTAATTCCTTATCAGATAACCATTTCAGTGCTGTAAGTTAAACTACAATCTTCCCAATCATTAAACAGGAACTCTTAATCAACCTGATTTTCTGCATGAATTCAAAGTACTGATTCAAGCTTTTCATGTACAACCAACATGATTGTTTTTTTCAAAGCTCTTGTTTTTAAAATGATAACTTCTGACCTGTGGCCCTGTAGTAATGGCTCAGGGACATCTGAGGATCTCTTCTGGAAGCTGGATGCTCTGCAGACCTTCATCAGAGATCTTCACTGGCCAGAGGAAGAGTTTGGCAAACACCTGGAGACCCGATTGAAGCTGATGTCCAGTGACATGATCGAATCCTGTGTGAAACGGTAACATACTGTTTATATATGTAAGGGTCTGATTGCAAGCAAATAGCATTCATTCAGCAGTCAAACATCAGGTTTTGAAACATTGAGCCTGAAATAAATACCGGGGCAACATTTGGAGAGTTTATCTAGAAAATTAGAAGACACTGACCTGTATGGACTTTTGTTATCAGGTTCCTGCAAGAAAATAAATACTATGCAGGGAGACCAGTTCAAGTAACAGATTCTGAAATTGAATGCTCAACAGATGCCAAATCACTGCACAGTATTAAAATACTCTGAGCCATGATTTTACAACTGTAGAAAATTTGTATGGCAGTGGTATTTTATTATTTGTTGCAGCAATTGCAGGATAAATGTCCACTTGCATGTTTTTGGTCGGCCAACACACCGTCTTGCTGGATGATGTTGCATTGCAGCAAAAGTTGAGCAAGGTTCAACTGTTTTTCCAGATGACTATGTTTTCTGGTTTGTTTTGTTGTTTGTGGTAGTGCCCTGTTTCTGCTGCTGTCTGGCCTCACTCAAATAAAGAAGGTGGCTTCTTTTTTTCACTTAGGGCCTTTGATTTTTTGTAAGTTTACCTTTTATTTTTTTGATGCAAATATTTAAAACTAAAGTAAAAGTACTATTTGACTTGAATTAACCATACACGCTTTTCAATATTTCTCCACCTAAGTTTGGCTCCTGGCAGTCTGTAGAAGGTTTTGAAACAGCATTTGAGCTTCATGTGTGGAAATAGGATTTAGAGAACGTATAGATGAACAAAAAAATTCTATTCAGGGGGTTGGGAGGGTTGAGGGACTAGTACCCATGACATCAGTATTTCTGAAATCCTGGCTTCAATGGTATACATTCCTTCTCTTCTCTAAAGGACGCGGGCAGCGTTTGAGGCCAAGCTTCAGAAGAGCAGTCGGGCCACAGACTTCCGTGTGCCACAGTCCATCTGCACCATGTTCAATGTCATGGTGGATGCCAAGGCCCAGTCAGCCAAGCTGTGTGCCATGGACCTGGGGCAGGAGGTAGGAGACAATAAATAACAGAATAAAGAGTCACTGACATTGAAAAGATTCTGAGCCCTGTTTTGGGGAAATCATTTAATCTTATTTAAAAGATTGAATCTGCCATTGACTCCTCACCTGTTCAGAGGTCATATATCATACTTCTGTTGTGAATGGCCTTGGCAGATAAAAGTGGGACAGTGTTTTTTGTTTTCTTGTTTGTTTTTTTCACTTTGTTACTTGAATACTTTCTTTCTTTCTTTGTCTCTTACTTCTTTTGCTATATTTAAAATTATCCATGTCCCATGTCACCTCTACCTTCTCCTTTTCTGCTGCTTTTATTTCCTCTCTGTCTTGTGAAAGTTTGTGAGAGACTGGGTAAGTGTGGCTATGAATTCAATTGAAATCTCACCCTCTGATTCCCAAATGTATAATTAGTCATCAGTTTTCCCTGTCTGTCTTCCTCCAGTTGAATTGTTTGGATTTCATTAGCATATGTGTAGATAGCATTGAATATACATGGGGTAGAAGTGAGAGATCTCATATTTCACAGTATCTCAAGACTGATACCAATTACTGACGATGAATTAATTATTGCTAAGTCCTTCGCTGTTCTGTTGGTGCTACAAGGCTAAACAAAAGGATTCCTCGCAGTGATACTGAATATGAGTTTCTATGACAGCAGCTCCTTAGTTGTGCTTATCGTTCCAGACTCTTTCACTGAGCTCTCCGTTCTATAGACAAGAACCTTTGGAGGGGACAATGGTTATAAAGCACTTCATTCATTTACATGTCACTTAAAACAACCAAACAAAAAAGTATATATGAAATTAATAATCTAATTCTTCAAAAAGGCCAAAATAAAAAAGACTTTTTCACAATTTAAATGACCTAAAAATGAAATGTTCTTCAAAATACATTGTGTCTAGCACTCACAAACATGTCAAATGATTAATAAATTAATATATTATTTAATGTGACATATATTACTTAATGTAAAAAAAATGGATGGACCAATTCATTATCTGCCTCTCCATTTAGCAGTTGTAATTTTATATTATAATAATAATGAGTGCTTTACTTTGCTAGCGTGCATGCTTGTTTTCCTTAACATGTCTTCCTCTAACTCTCTAATCCTCACTTTACTGTATGCTGCTGAAATCCTTTAACATTCAATTTAGGGGTTTGTATAGTAATGACTTTTGATTACAAATAGGAACCAGCTACTATGATCAAATGCAGTTTGATTCACTACGTACAATTTTTATGTAGTATACAATTTATAAAGTGCACATTATTTATATGTATTAACCCAAACTAAAATCTGACTGTAATTTTACATTTTTACTGAATGCTGTGTGAAGATGTTTATTTTATGAAGTCCCTAAAGTGCCAAAAAAAGGGTTTGAATATTTGGCAAATAAATACATAACCTGTTTTTTCACTTGTTTGTTTACTACTGAGGTATCATTGGTGCTATCAATATCAAGACCATATTCATTCCAATTGCAGAGAAATTCAAAGCTATTCCGATTTTTATATTTGCCTAAATTATACAGCTGGCCAGTGTACCCTCAAGCTATGAGCCGAAAATGAAATAAAATAGAACTTAATTCCTCCAGAGAATGTTTGGGCCAAAGATGCTCATTATAAAATGCTGACTCAATATGTACCTGACAGATTGAAGTAACTCAATAATAATAGCCAATTTGTACACAATGTTGTTACTATTATTATCTCAAGCTAATTCATCCAGATACTGAAGGTCTTGCTTCAAAACTGTTATTTAAGCTTACTGGCTTAAATTATTGATATGATTTGAACAAACGTTTCACTTGAGAGAATGTGACTCCTGAAACTGATGTGATGCAATCAGCTGATTGCTTGTTTGAAATACAAAAACTCTTGCAAATGTCTTGCACAGTGGTGTCACAGAGAGGAGTGTTCCTTATAAAGGATCTTTGCCAGATTACAGACACCAGCTGTCAAGAGCTAGAACCAGACAACAGACAAGTCGTGATATGATACCTCCCACCAGCAACATTTGCCATTTTAACCACTGAGAATGTCATTGCTGGCCTAAAATGACTAGCTGCTACCTGAATGTTTTCTAAGCTAAGCTTTGTTAATAAGAAAGAGAGAGGAGAGATTTCACTCACATATGCAGCACAAATGCTGCATTATGGAGCCAGGCTGTCATAAGGACATCTATTAAGTGGATACACAGTGTTGAGACTGTCATCTGAGCCTTTGTAAAACAGAAAAACAAGCATATTTCACAAAATGTTGAGGCGGGATTTCAAGTTGAGAACTTTTAATATTAGCTTTTTTTTCATTATTCCAACAGAATGTATTATGTTTTTTGGTTAAGGTTTTTTAAGAACCCTCTATGAGACTAGTTCTGCTTGTCCTAAGGACATCATGATGAAGATGTTACTAGTGGAGACCCTGTCTTAAAACTATTTGGATTCCAGCAAATCAGTTACATGTTATTGTCGTGTCATAATAATGATAGGGTTGCCACATTGGTGCTCTTACAGAAGACAGTGTATAACTACCCTATAGCAAAACATTAATTTTAGTACAAATGTATATAAATGTGATATAAATTAATGTGAAAATGTCCAGTGTTCCACTCTAATGTCACTTCATGGTTGGGTAACTAAGTGGTGATGAGAAGAGTAACATGTTTTTTTTTTCTTCCTCTGTAGAGACAATATCATTCCCAAATTGACAATCTAATTGAAGAGACGGTGAAGGAGATGATAACTCTGCTGGTAGCTAAGGTACAACACTGTATAAATTTGATAATTTGCATTTGAGGTGATTGTAAACACACACACACACACACACACACACACACACACACACACACAGAAAGTGATATAACTACCAAAAGATGCAAAACGACCACAAAGAGATTCAAAACAACTATGGAGAGACTCAAGGAGAGTCCAAACAGCCATAAAGACACTTGTGATAATGACTACAAAAGAACTTGGCGAGCCAAAAAAGCTGCCATTTGCCATACAAGACTGCCAGAAAAAGACTTAAAGCTGGCATCAAGGAAGCAAAGCGGTGACATCAGGAGAAAGTGGAAAGAGACTTTGTCACTTCCAACACCGTAGCCAGATGAGTACAACACATTTTATACTCGCTTAGATCTCCTCAACTAAGAGTCAATTGTGAAGTCTGCGAAGCCTCCATAGGACTGGACATTTTCAGTAACCACAGTGGATGTAAGAAAAATCCTGATGAGAGTGAAGGTGTGTAAAGCTGCTGGACCCTGTAACATCCCTGGGCAAGTACTAAGAACATGTAAAAAACAAGCTAGTTAATGTCACCATTGATTTTTAGAATACTGCTGTTACAGGAGAGTGTTCCCACCGTCTTCAGGACACCCACCATCTTTCCTGTACCTAAAAAGTCTGCAGCTTCTAATCAATGATGACTGCCTTGTAGCTTTCATTCCCATCTACAACCCAGCAAGCCTGAAACCGGACCTGTTTGGATTTAGAACCAGTAAATCCATTGAGGATTCCGTCTTCAGTGCCCTCCAGTTAGTCCTCAAACACCTTGTAAATAGCAGCAGCTACATTAGAATATTGTTTGTTGATTTTAGCTTAGCATTCAACATAACCTCCCCCATAGAAAGTAAGCAAACTTTGCACTCTGGGCTTATATATCACAGACAGTTTTGGCAGTCATTAATCTCCACCGTCCAACAATTGCAACTCCCAACATAGAGAAAACTCTGGTGAAGTTTGTCGATGACACCATAATCATCAGCTGGATTACAAATGACAATTCATATCAAGTGGAAATCAACAATCTTGCAGAGTGGTCAACAGAGAAAAACCTACTGCTTGACATCAGGAAAACCATAAGCTGATCAGATGAGCCATAGAAAACATGCTGATAGGAAACATTACAAATTAGCATGGATCGTGCATGGCCCAAGACAGGAGGGCTCCACAGAAGGTGATTAAAATCACACGGAAACATCATTGGTACCCATCTACAGAGTGTCAGTGATATTGGTGAGGTGGGGTGCCTGTGAAGAGCCTAAAGGATAGTGTAATACAGTATGCAGCCCAACAACAACCTGTTCACCCTGCTGCCGTCTGGCGATACATAAGTACATACATAAGTATCCGCTGCTTTACCACCAGACTAAAAGGCAGCATCTTTCCTCCGGCTGTAAGTCTCCCCAACTCATCCTCTGCACTGCACCTATAAGTATTCCTTGTATAACATAAAGAGACTGCAACTTCCTTTTTTGTTTTGCAACCCTGTGTTGTAAATGGTGCTTGAACCTGAAACAAAGATACAGTCTGAACAGATGAGTTTTGAGTCTGTGACAGAGATGTGTAGAGTTTCTGCTGTCCTAATGTCAATCGTAAGCAAGGACTGTAAAAAAACATGACTTTATTGAGCAAAAGCTGGGGCCCCCTCGTAGTGAAGGGGTAGCAAGTCGATTGGCAGTAGCAGACAGTAGTACAGTAGTGGACAGGCTGGGGTGTATGGTTTCACCATGTCCTGGTTGTAGGATGGCCCTCTTAAACGGGAGGCAAGTTCAATCGTCTTAAATTCGATCAGAGCACCCAACGGTTACTCTTTCAAACCTTGCCAGTGCAGGGTGTGAAAGAGCACCTTAGTGTGGGAAACCTTGGGTATGTTGAAGACTAACTGGTCTTTTGCACTCTGGATGAGCTGCAGAGGTCAGATGGCACATGCAGGCAGACCAGAAGGGAACAAGTTACAGTGGCGCGAGATGACAAGAGCCTGGATAAGAACCTGCACTGGCTTCTGGGTGAGGAAAGGACAAATCCTCCTGATGTTGTGGAGGGGTGGGTTCTGGGAGGAATGTTGGCAGCATAGGGCATGTCACCAGTGTCACAAGTTTAAGTGTTTTAGAAATAAATAAAGGAGGTAGGTAGGTAATAAAGTGACTTTACATGACTACAAAGGGACACAAAACAGCTGCAAAGGCACTCAAGGGGGCTCAAAACAACCACAAAATAGACTACTGCTTAAAGACTATGCTTTAATAATTTAACACACTAATTTCACACTGGTTACATCCAGGACTGAAAGATTTGAATTTGAGTGTAATGAGCTATTTATACTTTGAGGTATTGCTGTATTTACATAAGTAACTCTATTGCTGCTTTTTTCTTTTCTCTTTCTCAGTTTGTGGTCATTTTAGAGAGTGTGTTAGCCAAGCTCTCCAGATATGATGAGGGAACACTCTTCTCTTCCTTCCTATCATTCACAGTAAGTGGCACATATACATACTTCCAACACCATCTGCCTTTTCTTCCTAAAACACCTTTCAGCAGTTACTTCAGCATTTAACTTTGACATACCATACTTGTAAGAGTGCACTTACAATCATACAAGACTGATAATGTTGTGAAGAACTGAAATATTTTGCAGTCCCTCCAGGATTTTGTAGACTTTTACTGAATAGTTGCGACCTAAAATGGCTGATTTCATGCATTTTCTAAAAAAATTGAGTTAGTGAATTTGTATATTGTGATTTTTTTTTTTTTTGTATAATCTCAAACACACACACAATACTATAAAATTAATTTGAGACTATTCACTTTTGTGATTTATACTCCACTGACCTCACCACTAACCATGCATGTTTATTCTATCTTACCTGGATTCTCTCAACAATTAGAATAGCAATAGATCTCAATGCAACAACCAGTCATGGTGATTTGTCTTGTCTGTTGTCCACTGTAAGTCTTCTGAAAATGTGACCAAATCTGCTGGATCAAAAATATACATACAGTAATTCTAATATTTGGTTAAATGTCTCTCGGTCATTTTCACCTCAGGTAGCTGCTTTTGATATCCATCCACAAGCTTCTGGTCGTCCTCTGGATGAATCTTTAACCACTCCTCTTGACAGAATTGGTGAAGTTCAACTAGATTTGTTGGCTTCCTGGCACAGACTTGTTTCTTCAGTACAGTCCACATGTTCTCGATGGGGTTCAAGTCAGGACTTTGGGAAGACCATTCCAAAACTTATATTCTAGCCTGATTGATCCGTTCATTTACCACTTTTGGGATCATTGTGCTGTTGGAACCCCCAACTGCACCCAAGACCCAATCTTCTGCTGATGATTTTAGATTTTCCTGAAGAATTTGGAGATAATCCTCCTTCTTCATTATTCATTATAATAACTTTCTTTAGAGCAGCAGATCCACTGGCAGCAAAATAGCCCCACAGCATACCAGCACCATGCTTGACAGTAGGTCTGGTGTTCTTGGGGTTAAAGGCCTCACTTTCTCACCAGCTAACATATTGCAGCTCATTGTGGCCAAACAACTCAACCAGAAACAAGAGACGTTTGGTGACGTGGCTCAACATTTTGTAAAAGCGACTGCCATGATTGGTGAAAGTTTGCAAGATCGGTTGAATTTGCATCAACCGTTGCAGTCTAGGGCTGTTAACGAATATTCTAAATTCGAAAATATATTTGAATATTTAAAAAAAACAGGGATTCGATTGTGAAAATTAATATTCGACTGTGGAAAAAAAACACATCAGGCGCACTGCATGACGGGTCAGGGACAGGTCACTCGCACAGCGCCACTCCCTGCTGAAAGTGAGACGCGACAAAAACCGTGGCAGATGCAGATGGCAGAGAGAAAAACAAATCGGCAGAAAGTTCAGAGCCCAACTCGGCAGCAGAGAGAGAGCGGTTTGGACTCCAAGCAGCCTAAAAAGCCCCGTCTGGAAATACTTCGGATTTTGGTCAGTAGACGGCAAAAATGCGGAGCCTCGAGATAAAGTTGTATGCAAGCTGTGTAAGCTACAGTTAGCTTACCATTCCACCACTAGCAACATGAGGGGAGTTTGCGCATAGAGAGAGAGGGGGGCGAGCGAGAGAGGTCTACGGTCTTAAAAGTTTTACGGTATAGGCCATTAGTTCATTTACTTATTTTGTAATGTGTAGGTATGTTTTCAAAGACACGTTAAAACTAAAATAAAAATACCTATACAAGTAATTATGTCTCGTTGTATTAGTTTGTCCTCCTGTTATTAACATAATGCACAAATCTAGATATTCGAATGGTTCGAACCTATGTGTTTTTATTAGAGGGAATATTCGAACGTCATTTTGGAGCAATTTTGACAGCCCTATTGCAGTCACAATATTGCAATTTCCTGGAGGGACTGATTTTGATTTTTCACTTTAACTTCTGGATTTCTTTTTAACTAAGTGCGTCATTGAGTTAACTAAGTTGTCTTGAGTTACCATGCTGTGTTAATATGAGTAAAACATTTAGAAGCTTGAACTGTTTGTTGAATCACCATATTAACAAAATGCTTTTAAATTTACTTTAATGATGACTTATCATACTGTATTTTAAAATCTTGTTTTTTTCATGTTAATCTTTCATACTGTTTTTATACAGTTGACCTTAATTGAACTTTCTAGGAGCACGAAATCTCTTAACACCTCAGCTGGTTTCCCACAGAATTACAAAAGCCAGGTTATTAAACTTGTGAGTGCACTTTTGCAGTTGAAATCACCACGAGTCACTTTTGCCAGTTTGGCAGGCTCCAATCTACAGACTGTACAGAATCACCACAGCAACCTGTGTTTTAAAAGTTGAGTCCTCAACGTTTTTTTCACCCACTTCTCTCTCCTTTATGTCAAGGTGAAAGCTGCCTCAAAGTATGTGGAAGTACCTGTAAGTGAGACTCTTTTTTGTGTACACTTAAATGCCTTCATCATCTCATTAATTAACCCCGTGTCCTACAACATTGCCAATGTATGTTTAGTTTGCTGTGTCAGATATGTTTTGAAGGAAATGTCATGTTGTGCATGTCTGGGTTTAGGCTACTAAAACACCTGTGCTTTGAGCTGTCTAAGGGCCCGTATCCACATAGCGTTTTTTTGGCAGTGCACTCAGGTGCGCTGGGAAGAAGCGCTTGTGTGCTGAGAGAAGGGAGAGAAGGTTTTGATTGACATCTGCCTGCTATGGTAACAGAGGGCTGACCCACACAGATAATAACGAGCATATAAAGCACAGGGTGATAAAAGCACATCACTCACCACACAGTTTCCGTCTGTTTTAGCTCAGGATAGACAGACGCAGCCAGAATAAGCTTCTCTTCCATTTTCTTGGTTACCAGGGTGACGTGTGATGAGTCCCAGTTGATCTAATATATGATTGGTTGCTCATACCCCATTAGAAGCAACTGAAAGACGCTGCCGCTGAGGAAATATCACTTTGTGGACAGCCCTAAACAGACCCATTAACCTTAACCTCATGTATTAATTGCAAGAAGTGAATATTAAAGGAAATCAAAGAAATAAACACAAGTAAACCAAAAACACGACTGGATGGTTTAGCACACAATGACAAAATGTGATATTAAGAATAAAAAATAAAATATGACCCTCACAAAAAATGGTGGTCTGGTCTGTAGAGCAGTGTTTTAGGAGAGGGTCCCTATTTAGTTTATTTCTCATGGCCTGGCAGATTTTATCAGATGGTCTTGAGCAAACAACTCGCCCAGAAATGTAGCAGATATGCACGTATCACAGTTTTTATCCGCAGGCACAGCAGTTAATCCTTGGATTGGCTGGAGCAGTAATAAAAATTAACATTCAGATTAATAGCAGATGGGTTGAGGGTGGGTGACATAGGGTGACGCAACTTCCCATTAAAAGGGAAACTGCACCCATTAAGCACAGGCATCATAAAATCATTAATTATTTAAATCTCCCAGCACCAACAAGAACAGTCAGAATCTAAAGTGGGGTCAGTAAATTGGAAAAAAATAATTTGTTGAGTGGGTGGAGAATGGATGATTGTGTACATTTGGATTCACATAAAGATGAACTCAAAATCGTTCAAGTATTTCTAGTAGCTATACATCAGTAAAAAGCAGAAATGTAGACTACTAACCAATGTAAACATGGAAGTAAAAAATGTAGGTTTTGAGATATTCATGTTTCATTAGAAAGAAAACGGATTAGTTCAACCTAAAAGATAAACACAATGTAAGTTGTTGAAAAACTCAGAATTGTATTTGTTTATAAAATAATTCTTAAATACCCTGTGTACACTGGTACAGTTCCTATTATAGAAACTTTTTATGTTGATTAAAAAAAAATAATACTGGCAATTGAGAAAGCTAGACTGATAACCATAAACTGCATGTATACATTGGTCTATTAGGTATTAGATAATGGTGTTTTTACTCCACACAAATGAAACGTTCATGGTGGTTTTAATGATCAAAATGAAGGCATTTAATTCCCAAGTGATGTGTGAGTGTGTTTGTGTGGTTCTTGTGCATTTACAAATATTTGGCCATGCTTTCACATGTAGAACCATAATCCAGATGGTATTAGTTGTCGTATTTTCACATCAAATCTTCCTGTGTTTCCTCCCACAAATGTCCATTCATATGTATGTGGCCAGGCAGCCGTGCCTCGTGCCTCATTCTCAGTGGAGTACACATTGTGAGTCCATGTTGTACAACACATGCCCATTCTGCTGTCAGGGTGGCAGTGATGGTGTGTGTGTATGTATATGTGCGTGTGTGTGTGTGTGCATCAGATCTGTATTAGCTGCCAACACTTTGGCCGTAGCAGCATGCCAAATTTCACATTAATGCCTTGTCAGTGAATGTGACGAGGCACTGTGTTCGCTGGCAGGGGTCACAGTTTCCAGCCCAGCATGCTAATTGTGTCCTTAATGTACAAAATTAGAGTTTCCCTGGTAAAAAAGACACTCATTTACACATTCTAAGTGTCATTGCAGACGTGTTAACTAAGTTTAGTAGCAGCTAACGATGAGTTATTTTGGACTTAGAATTTAAGTTGAAAGTTGAATTTAAGAGAGAATCTGTGAGCACAAGGTTTAAAGAGTGTGTTATCTTTGAGAATGGTAGGAGATGTCAGTATAAGAAAAAAGAGAATTAAGGTGCCATTTACAAATGCATAGTCCCCATTGAGCATTTTAGATGTCAGAATGACAGACCTTCAACAATCTGCTCTCCCCACCAAAATGAGGGCCTCCAGTGCCTCTGTTCACTTTGCACAAGCCCAGACTGTGAGGGCTGGTTTCAGGCCAAGCTCAACTCTTTGAAAAGAGCTGACTGAACAACACAACTGCCCCGTAGCCTTGTTGTCCTGAGTCTGCATCCATGTAAACGAAACACTTCTTTCGAGATGCAAACACTTATTCTCCAAATAATAATTGAAAGTTAGAGAGAAGCAGCTCAGTTTGAATGTTGATGTTATTGCCTTCTATTTAATTTATGTAAATGCATTTATCACCTAATGTACCCGAGAACAAGATTAAGAGTCTCCAGCCATGCTGGGAGCTCTGTGAAGCTGTATGACCTCTTAGACAAAAAAGAATAGCTTGAAACTAATTGCTACCATCAGCATGCTAACATGCTCACAATGACAATGCAAACATGCTGATGCTAAATGTATTAACCATTCACCATCTTAATCTAGCAGGTTTGCGTGCCAACTCTGCTTATTAGAACTAAACACAAAGTAAAGCTGGTTGTCTTCAGCTTTGCAGGAATTTGACTTGATGACAGTGCTAGCTGAAGAGTCAGGGTCACCATAGTTTTTACAATTCATCCTGATGAATGTCTGAACCAAAGTCAGACACCAAATGTCAGTTTGATAGTTCAGTCCTAGGTCCTGATGTCCATCTAATGAAATATCCTTGAACAAGACACCTGAATTGCTCCTGATGGGGAAGGTGTGTGTGTGTGTGTGTGTGTGTGTGTGTGTGTGTGTGTGTGTGTGTGTGTGTGTGTGTGTGTGTGTGTGCCATATAAATGCAGTTTACCATTGTAATTCATCAGATAGTTATACAATAGTTAGTAGTTTATTAGTAAGACAATAATTTCAGTCAGTGGGACTCATCCTCAGGGCACCATAAATGTCTCTGCCAAATTTCATGGCAATTTATTCAGTGATTGTCTAGATATTTTAGTATGGACAAACAGACCGACGTATCCATCCTGGCATCATTTGAGTTAGTGTTTTGCTCCTTTAGTACTACAGTTTTAAGTTATGATATACAGTACAGTATCCAGATATATAATCTTAAATATTGGCAGAGAATATTCCAGATTCCATGCAAATGAATCCTAAAGACCTTTCCTCTGGCATTAACTTCAGGCCAATATTTCCTTCACTCAAGATAGCTCATTATCTAATGGTGAGATTGAGATGAAAACTGCTGAGCATGTTTTGCTTTATTAACCATGTGGTCTCATCTAATGATATCCACAGGACCAATTTCACACTTTTAAGAAAAACAGCAACATTTTGGCATATTTAAAATCTTGGGGCTCTCTACTAGCATTCAAAATAAAATTCTGAGGGTTGAGTTTGTACTGACTGACTGCCTGACCACTAACTGCTTGCACTAACAAGCAGTGTCTCCACTTTGAAGATAGTGGTTTAACTGATTGGTTGTGAATGCTGAAGGCAAAATTGTGCCTTTTCATCCTTATGGGGTATTTTCAAATTTCATTGTGCTACTACTTCAGCATTCGTTCAGCCTTGTACTTTTCAGCCTTTCTGCCTTTTCAGCTTTTTCAAATATTCAGCTTTTTCTCGTAGACAATATATACATAGAAATATCGTCTTTCAGCTGATGGTCTTATTTCAGATGTAGGACTTACACTTTTGGCTGTAGAAGCCCTAGAGCAACAAGCACTCCAGCAACTCCCCCATAAGCCACATGTTAATTTTGAGCCAAAATTTCTGGAGGAGAGCAGACAGTACCTGTTTTGTCACTCGCTCTAACTCCTTCATTTTATACTTGCAGATTTTATACTTACAATTGCAGAAATAAGAAAGACATCTTTGAGTTCAGCAATGTCTCCTGTTGCTCAGGGTATAAACATTTAGGCCACAGCCATTACATTTTTTCAAGACGAGCAGGGGTTCAGGAGATGTTGTTAAATGGGCCCACACAGATAGTAGATAGATAGGGTGGAATGTTGACAGCCAGAGTGGGGAGGAGCTGTAAAAAAATTCATAACCCTTGGCTTCAGCTCGCTCTCATTCCCACAATGTTCACTCTAGCATAAAAATGACAACATCAGCTTGTAGGAAAGCTAGTGGTGGAGCAACAAACCAATCTGGGTCGCAACAGTGGTTCTCTGGGGGAACTCGGACAAAAACTTTTGGCTCGGTGGGTGTTTACATGACAGAACACTGACCAACTCAGCTAAGAGCCTCAGCTAAGATCACTATTAAATCAACTCACTCTGTTGGTTACCACGACCAATTTAGTTACCATCGCCATGGCAACTGATAACAATTTGGCCAACACAGAGAGAGGGGCTGTTTTCAAAACCGCATACTACCGTACTGCCTACTACATACTGCATTAGTATATACTGTATACTGCATACTGAATGTGGGATTCAGTATGCTACTTCAGCAGACCGACGCCGTTCACACCGCAGTATGCAGTATGCAGTATGCAGTATGCAGTATGCAAGTTTCCCAGAATGCATTTCGTGGCGACCGGCAGCGGTAGTTGTAAAACAGGCGCAAAGCTATTTTATTTCCCGCTGTAGCGCTGTTATTATGTCACTTAAGTTTTAATATTTTTTCATGCGAGAAAGTAACAGTTTAGATCCCCAATGTGCGGTTAGTTTACCCAAATGACGGCTGTTTAGTTATTTGCCTCGATGTTTTCGGAGAAGTGAAGCTCCACCTGAGGGACTAACCCTCCGGAAGGAGCGGGTCGTCTCAGAGGCAGCAGCCCCGTCTCCAGAGGTGTTCTGCCGGCCAACATGCGTCGTCGTCCCGGGGGAGACAGCAAGCCAGTTATCTTAACCCCTGCTCTTTGAAGATTAACCGCTAGAGGGAAGCTTCATGTTTGTAGTGGACAGTATACAGTATAGCGCTGTCTCGGGAGCTCTGTATGTACCGAAATCACCAAATATTAATTAAAAAAAAGTTTTAATTAACAGAGTACTTTTTTTCATTTCATATGTACCAACAGCCTGGATTTCTGTTGTACCTATATAACCTATATAGTCAAGTAGCCTACGCACTGTACTTATGTTATGTAAACAAACATAAACGCCGTACTGCTCCGGAGTACGTGACGAGGATGTCATCCAGGCTCCAGCGCATTGCATTGTGGGAAACAGTAGGCAGAGTAGACTGGTCGGATGCATACTGGAAATATTTTCCGAATCAGTACGACATCTGGGAACTTTTCGCATACTGCAGATTTTGCTTTTGTTTGCATACTACATACTACATTTTGGCCAAACCAGTACGTACTAGCAGTATAGTATGCGGTTTCGAATACAGCCACAGATTTATCAATGAGTGCAGTTCAATACACACACAAACACACAAATTAAGTCAAATATGCACACATGACCACATACATACACACAGACACGGTATATTTTCCAATATTTTAACTATATTTAACTTTTATCTTTTTATTCATTCAAGCCAGAAACTCCACTTAAATAATTAAATGTTGAGATTTATTTCACTTTTCAGTCCCATTCATTCTCATTTTGATTCATTCTCACTGTAACACCTCTTCATACTCCATCAGCTGCTTCATGACAGAAATTCAAGCCACCATTGCAGTTTGGCTCCAAGCTTATAGTATATTTTGAATCCTTCATTCTCACCCAACTTTAGGATGCTTCATACACATAGGATGTGACTAATACTAATAATACTTACTAATAGTAAATTAAAGCCACCAATTCAGTTTCGCCTTAGCTTTTAAACAAACCCTAAATTATTTCCCATTTTTCATATATCCTTGGCATTATTCAAAGTTTTCACAGCCAGCTATAGGCATTTGGCATCAGCTTCTCAACAGCAGCATTCACAACTGCAAGTTCTTTAGAACTTGCTTTCTCAAGTTTGCCTGGTTATTTTATTTTTATTCTATATGCTTCCGAAGGAATATTTGTATTTTTGTGTTATGTTTTTTGCAGATTCAATTTCAGTCACACTATTTCTTCTTTCTCTTTCTTTTACCTCTTCCTTGCAGAAGCCAGGGATGGACGTTGCTGATGGTTATGTGACGTTTGTTCGCCATTCCCAGGACATGTTGCGGGAGAAGGTCAATGAGGAGGTGTACATAGAGAGATTATTTGATGTAAGTAAGCCACAGCACCTCCTCCTCGAGGATTAATAATGACAACGTTTAATTCACTCCACCTATGATCACTTGTAGGAGCAGATAAAAAAAATCCATGTCCCTCCTATCAGTCGAGTGAACCAAAGTCAAATGATTAAAGTCATGTGATAACTGCCAGAAATCTTCTCCACGTACATGTGAGCTTTAATCTGGAGTGCTTTGTACTTTTGTCATTTTCAGACAGTTTTTAGAAATTAATATTCTTTTTACATATTTTGCTCCTTGAAAATATTTGATTTTCCAAAATGTGTGTGACATAACTGACGATATTAATAATAGTTTGTTTTAACGAGATCTTACAGGGTCACTTCAGCCATTTTCATGGGACGTGGTCTGTGGGCTAACATGTTGTAACATAGACGTAGGTATGGCTCATTAGAAAATTGTCTGACGTTTTAGACCCTATTTTTCAACTTTTCTCACAATTAAGTAAGCATTTATTCCACATTAACAGTAAAGATGAATATTCAAAAGTAAAGGTGTTGTGATTTTATTGAATATTGAATAATATAATATTTCAGATCTTGTTTACATAATTTATAAATGTATTCTGATATATTTCAATATCTCAGGCAGGCTCATGTCTTATTGGGTCTTTGAGAGTCACTTTGTGACTGCTGGCTGTACTGTTGCATCAGTGTTCTCCATAGCTGACAAACTGTAATCAACTCAAGCTGTAATCAACTTGCAAAACAGTCCCATGACACTGTTTGCCTCCATTACGTGAGATGAGGTCAAGTAACACCAAAACAATCAGTAAATCTCTAAGCCTCACTGCTGAGCCTCTTCTTGGGTTAAACTGGAGGATTTCTCCCAAAAATGTGTGAAAACAATCCCCGCAGCAGGATGAGTTGCATATTGAGCAACAGCACGCAGCAGGCGTGTTTCTCCTCTCTGCTCCTCGCCGTTTACTTTTTTGTATCATCGTGTTTGAGTGCACTTTGTGGTGATCTTGAGGAGAGATTATCCTAAGCAGCTCTCTGTCTCTCTGAGTCAGCAAACAAAAGTTAATCAATTGAAAAAAGGACACAAAAGATCACTTTGTAAGATGGCTTAGGTGCATGTTTACAGGCAGCCACCCACCACAGATTCTGTACTTATTTTCTTTTTCAGGACTTTTAAAAGAAGCATTAAAACCCTTAGGTTAGTGAATTGTGAGTTACTCTCTGAAAAGACAGAGCAGGCACCTTTTAAGAATAGCCCAATCTTTTAGTTGTAAAAGTGCAACATACCACATGTATCTCACCATGGACACATCAGACAGAGAGACGAAGTAGTCATAATACAGTCACTAGAATGTGTCATGGTCTATATAGAAAACGATTGGCGCCTATGTGTTGACACTCATCACACACCACCAGTGTGTGTTTTGAGGAAAGATTGTGATTGATATATTGGATATTTGCTGTGGCTGAAAGTCCTGTGTTTAGGTTTCCAGCCAGCCAGCAGCTGCTCGGGCCAACCTGAGCCACAGTTCATAAAACTAAACTTTTAAATATGCAATCAGATTTTCTAACAATCCACAGCACAGTGTTCACTCCTTCATTCTCTCAGGCAGATCACAATCAGTTCATTAGTTGATAGGTTCCAGATTTCCTTCAGTGTTTAGGCTGTCATCTAGAACTTAAATTGATCAAGATAGGGGATGTATCAGGGTCTAGCTAGTTAACCCTGTGAGCTAAATAATTTTCTGGGGGACACCATGCTATGCTGTAAGAATACTGCCTGTGCAGTAATCTGCAGTAGTGATCAGGATCAAACAAATGTGTTTTCTTCGACTCAGAATCTTAGCCAAAGTGAAGTCTTTTCTGAGATATCTTGAAAAAGTCATCTATGCCCTTATCTCTATTAGTTGGACTTGGAATTTGCTCAGACAGACAACAGTGTCCTCCTTTCAAATAATCCAAAACATCTATTCATTGGTGTGTTGTGTTTTCTTTAATTTCTTATTTATTTTATTTTTATCTTAAAATCATTAATTAAAAGATAATTCCCTTTGGATCTTATCTTTGAAGTTTGGCCATTAGCTCTGTCTGTTGTGATAACATACTCACCAATTTAATTGGTTATATCTGGTAAAACAGCGTCTGTCTAACCATCCCTTCGTCTTTCGTCTGTCTGTCCATCCGTCTGTCCATCCATCCATTCATACCAGCAGCCCAGTAGTCCCTCTCCTCAGCAGCGTCTTAAAGCTCCTCCTGGGGCATCACAAACAGAATCAGTAATGAATGGCAGCCCTGGTCGAACCAACTGAAAACATGTTTGATTTCCTGCTGAATATATGGACACAGCTCTCACTCCAGTTGTATAAGGACTGGATGGCTCATAGAAACTGCCCCGATACCCTATACTCCCGCAGTACCTCCCACAGGACTCCTGAAAGTCAGCAGCATTCAGCTAGGGGAGTATTCCTACACTGCCCAACACCTTCAACCTGGGAAACTACAGATAAGGAGTCCACCCCTCTTCCAGGTGTTGATTTGCATAGATTTGGTATAGATATATCTAGATGGTACTGCTCCACCACTACTCTAGCTCTGGTCCCTTCCCTGCCAGAGAGGTGACATTCCACATCCCTAGAACCAGTCTATGATGAGTGGAGTCAGCATGCCTAGGTCCCTGCCTTTGCCTGCCACCTGGCTGACATTGCATCCAACCCCATTGCCTATCCCTGCAAGTTTTGGGCCCACAAGGCTGTGGCTCTATGTAGTTGTTTCAGGCGGTGCCTGACGACGGGCCCCATGGGTCAAGGCCCACTCACCGGACAGTCACCACAAGCTTTCCTTCCAGGTTTGGCTGTAATTAGTGGGTGGGCTGAATGAATTGCTGTTAGTCTGGCCACTTAACTTCTTTAGGAGACCTTATTGGGATCTGCTGCTCCCAAGAACACAGCTCCCAGGTTCACAAGAATTATTATTTACATGATTATTAGAACAATTGAATGAATAATAAATAGCTTAATGAATTATCTGCAAATGTATTTATTTTAATGAGGGCTGAAGGGTTGATGAGCTAAAACAAAGACTGGTAAAAACAGTGGAGAACAGGGACCTCATCCAGATTGTGTAATGCTCTGAAGCTGATGTAACTGTCACCTCTGCATCCTGACTGTGCGTGTTCATGGTTGACTCTCTGCAGACTGAACAGTGTAGGCTTGTACACAGTTTCATCTATCTGTCCATGCCATTGTGATGAACCAGGGCCTTGAGGTGTAATCCGTCTCCTATCGTCTTGCTCTCGGTTTTCCTGACAGAGGGTGACAGAGAGGTGTCCAGTGGTCGATGTTTGCTGTTTGATGCTACATCTTGACCCGTTGCTTTGCCATGTATCCTTTTTTCCTCCACAAGAGCCTTTCTGCTGGGATTTGTCTCACCCTGGCTTCTCTTTGTTGTCATTCCATATCAGTTCTCCCCACGGCGTCACTGAGGCCGATGAAGGTGTCTCTAGCTGCTCTCTGCAGCTCTGTTGTGCTTTTCTTGTCACTTCACCCTTTTTTCATTACTTCTCTCTCATTCTGTCCTTTGTCTGGTTAAGGATGGCAGCACATGATGGAACATTAGTACTTGACTCTAGGCTTAAAAGCAGAGCTGTGTTTCTACCTGTCTTTTTTAAAATCATTCATTAGTAGTCATTTACAGTTACATGCCATGAGACCTGCATTGTATCCCAGTTTGATTCTAAAACCCATACTAGAGAGGATACACTATGTCCTTTGTCATCAGACTGTTACAGTATTCAAATTAGATTAATATAATAATTCACACAACTGGACGACTTCCATGGAGGTAGAGTGCTGCAAGGGCCCCAAAATGTTGACCTAAAGATTGCCCCAGACCCACAACTAATATTTTATCATCAGAAATGAGTTTCTTCCATATACACATAGACATAAACATAAAGGTCATAATCTCTCTCTAAATAGGGACAACAAGTTATGCATCAAGGGGTTATGGTATAGCTTTAGAGCCTATGTACCCATGTAGCACCCCAGAACTACACTTAGGAGCCACAACGACTGCCGAAATACCTCGTGGAGACCACAAGAACAGCTATTATATAGGAACAGTCTTCTACTTAATTGATTCAATTCTATGTATTTATACAGGGCAATCCAATGAAATTCAACTTTTAGATCAAATTAAAAGTTAAAAACATGCCAATAAAAGATAAGTGTAAAATGAAACAAGAATGTCACTCAGAAGGGCACATACCTCTGCCAAGGCCCAACATTTACTTTTAACTCAATCAAGCTTCACCCATACGCCTGATTTTTTTCATCAAGATCCATGCATTATTCCTGTAGAAGTTAACGGACATGTAAAAAAAACCCTCCCTATGTCAAAGAAAGTGAGAAGAAATTCCTGGATCTGTCCCTTTAACCAGATCGACATTAAAAGTTAATGTAATCTGTTCTGTTCTATTCTTCAGTCCATCCTTCATCCAAGTTTTTGGGAAATCTGTCTCCTTGGCGGAGTTAAAAATGGTTTTAAAAGAGGGCTCAAACCAGCATTAAATAACACTAGAGTATGGGATAAGGATCAAGTTAATTGTAAAAAAAACACTCAAAACAGGAAAAGTCTGTCATAAACTCAATTAAAAATGTAAGATATGCTGTACAAATCAGATGACTTTATTTCCTAGTTAAGTTTATTATTGTGCGTGTATGTGTGTTTAGGGGGGGTCATCCTCTTAAAATAAGGTCAGGATGGACTCCCCCTAATCTTTGCTTTGTTAGGCGGCCCCTCCCCTCCCACGCTGACTTCATGTGTTTATCTGTTTTGTCTGGTGAGGATTACAACCTGTGTCCCATACATGCTCACAATAAGGCGGCTCACCACATGGATAGGACATTTCCTATAATGATGTTCCGCCATGAATTAGTTTTAGAAATGCCTTTGGGAAGTTTGCGTTTTTTTTAAACATGGTCTCCATTACAGGAAGGCACTTGCCAGGGTGAGATTACTGATTTCCCAAATCAGTTTATTCATCAATTTTCTAGAATTCCTTTAAAAATTCTGAAAACAATGTCAAAATTAAAATCAACAAAGGCGTAAACAAGAAAGAAAGAAGAGCAAAAATAAACAGCTGCGACGACAACAAAGTGCTTGAAAAACAATTTTCACCCTTCTCTATATAATCCATTTACATTTTCAAGACTAGAAAGACATTTTATGATGTTTTTGTGACCCACCAGGACACGTTTTTTTATGCTGGTTGACAAGATTAAAGTCTTTGAAATCTTTCAGTGGGCCATAATGTAGAATGGAAGAACCCCATCAAGTATCCCAGCACCATAATAGTTGACTGTAAAGAGATTACATTTCAAATCACATCAACACATTAAGTCCTTTAAGCATGTTTCATTTCACACATCCATGCCAAATCTGAAGAACAGCAAAGTGTGTTTGTCTGGTTCCAGCCAACTGGACAGGACACAATGGAATCTGATCCTGCCTCATAAAACTCAAGGTTAGATGTAGAAGATGGAACACAGGCTTAGTGAAGACACTTTGCATCTGCCTCAAAGTAATTTGGGTTTCTTAAACATGTTTGGCTTAGACAATAAGCCAAAGGTTAGATGTCATTTTAATTGGGGTTATGACATGCATTAACAGTGTCTCAGATGCCCTCTAATATCAGCCAGAGTAAGCAGATTATTTCACTGTGCCCTCATAATTTCTAAATATGTGTCAACCCTCACAATTTGACATCCAGAGTGACAGCAGACAGGCCCATATGTGCTCTAATGCTGGTAATGTTAAACAAACAACAGCTTCTCAAGAAATGAATCATAATCTGAGACATGAAAAGTGCTAATACCCATGTTCTGACATAGATTGGCGGGTGGGGGGGCTTGTCAGAGCAGGACATTTTTAATTGATATTTGACCCAGTTCTCTGACCAGTCATAAAGAGTTGTCATTTTTACTCCTTCATAAGCATAAAATGCGTTACTTTTGTACTTTATTTACTTATCACAATCCTGACTAGCAATCCAATCATGGAGTAGTTGTAATATTATATTTTCTACTGTTGTGAAAATTGATCTGACGGCAGGTGTCCGTGGCATCATGATTAAACTTACATTGAAATCCCCTGCAGAGAGATTGACTGTGAAGATGTGTTTATTTTCTGCCTCAGGTCATGACCATATTAAGCACATTTGAAAATATTTTGCAGATTTTCTTCAGAAACAAACTTCAGAATGGACACATTTTTAAAATGCTACTTTTGCATGCTAGCATTGACAGGAAAAAATGAGTGATCAGTGTTTGTGCCGCTCACAACTTTCTGCTTGATTGCTTGTTTTTTGTCAGTTTAGCTGAAAACACATTACAGGTGTTACCATTATGTCTTTCTCTCATGTCACATGAAGGTTAGGGGCTGTGTCTGTGGACAGGCAGACCTGGTCACATCCAGGAAACCCTGAGGCAGGCCCAGAACACAATGGAGGGATAACATATCTCATCTGACCTGGGGATACAGTGGTGGGGTTAGGGATGTCATTCACCCTGCTATGCTTAGCCTGATGTCACCATAACACAGACCCAGATAATTGGTGGGAAATAGATAGATGGCTTGATCAAAATCTCAATGCAGCTGTCCAGCAGTTATTGTTGGCTTGGTTACTGCCATGTAGCATTTATGGGCTTCATTCAAATTAGTAATTTATATGCTATAATGCAGTCCGCTGACAACAGACAGACGGGGCAATGACAACACCTTTTATGTAGTCCCCAAATTAAGGTTATGAGCTGATGAATAAATTGAGACACACAATTTACTGAAATGTAACATTCATCAGTGATGATAAATAAGAACTTAAGATGTTCAATGTAGCGTTTGTCTTTGGCTAAATAGTAGTTGGATCATCAGTCTTTCCCTTAGAAACATTTTGGTCTGACCTTCTGTTGTCTGTATTCTCTTTATTTGCAGTGAATTTATTCATGCAGCATATACAGTAAGTTGTCAAAACTGTAAAGGTAGTTTTTTATTTGCTTTTTTGGTCTATTATCACATCTTGCGTTTATATGATGTAGTTTGGCATTTTGTCTGGTATGAGATGCTTGAGTGTGTGTGTGTGTGTGTGTGTGTGTGTGTGTGTGTTAGGGAAATAGTGAGAAATTAATTTGGTTCCCCTGCACCCTTCCCCCCTCCCCTCCGTGGTTTAGTTCTTGAAAGAGTGGCTGAAGAGGCCCGGATTAAGACAGATGTGCTTAAATGATACTGAAGGGGGGACTTAGTGTGGCGCAGCCTGGGGATCATTGATTAAAAAAAGCCATGTCTTTAGCCTGAGCCAAATCCAGCCCTGCACTGATATACCACAGCTTCCTGCCCCATGACACTCCCTCTGTACCCAGCCCAGGCAACCAACATGCCAGCTTGTTTTGGGGGAAGTGGGGAAAGGAGAACAGGAAGAAAGAGGAATATAGAGATGATGCTTTAGAGCCAGTGAGTCTTGTTGCCACCCCCCTTTCCCCATCCCTTCCCCCCGCTGGACTTGCAGATACTGGGATTACACAGGTCAATTATACACTTAATCTGCCTTTGCCGGGAGGGGATTAGGAGCGCGGCTCATTGATTGATTTGAAGTATTTCCGTTGACCTTGGGTAGTTATCAGATTCTCGAGCGTGGCGATATTGCACTTCTGTGTGACAGTTAAAGAGCTTTTTAATCGCAGCTGCTGCTCCCGTCTTGCTCTGTTCACCAACTGCTGGACGGCTGTGACGGAGCAGAGTGAGGTTAGGGGTCAGATTGAGCTACAGATTGGGGAATTTGAGATTGTTGTCCCCACTGATGTCTGTTAGTCACCATGGGTGGGTTTGTTGACTGGTGCGTGGGTGAGTGGGGGGTTTATAGTGGTGACAGAGAATGCCAGCAGACGAGCGGTTGATAGAGCTGCAGTCATACCACTTGGCTGTCCGGGGAGGCTTCACCACTTTGCCGGCTCCGGTCATGAACTGCCGCCACCACAGCCATGCCAAGTGAACAATTTAATCAACACTGAGCTCAGGCAACACGCAAACTTAACTCCCTCAGCCTGTCAGATGTAGATTCTGCTCATATAACTCTTTTATGTGAGGATAGAATAAAGAGGCCAAGTGGTTTTTCTGCCATCACCGAAAAGATCAAATCTATAATTTAAATATTTGAGAAATAGCAGCGAACAGGGGGTCGTAATTGGATTCTTGGATTAGTTAGCTGTTTTTGAGAAACAATGAACAGATGCCCTTTACCCTTCATCCACAACAATCTAGCCCTGTTCACATATGAACTCCAGACAATATCCAGAGAATCAGATCAGGATATACTCCACATACAACAGGATATTGTTGTGTCCGACGTGTTCACACATGTTGGAAATACACTGTATGGTTTGGGCGAGGGGTGACACCTGGGTAGGAGGCTACAGACTGCTCCGTAATGATGACTGTTTTTACGTGGATATCAATACAACAAGTATTTGCATGCAATCTCAGCCAAAGAGTGGAATGTAATATACAGGCAAGCAAAGAAGAGTGCGATGCAGCTACACTGCACCGAGATCCCAACGTAGCAAGAAAGCTGCAGCATTTTGGATCTGTCTCCAACAGCAGCATGAACTGGCCATAGGGTTAGATCGAGCTCAACAGACCGAGTGGGAAAATATTCTGGGCAGATGTTTGGCAGAACTTTCACGATGAAAAGTTTAAACACCATTTCCGCAGGGACGGCGTATGTACGGAAGTATTTGTTACAGCTGATTAGCACTAACGAGGAATATTAAATGTCGTCGACACTCCCGCTCACTTGCTGTAAATTCATTCTGGACAATTGTCTGCTCACACTCACATTCACACATGTGGCACACCTGGACTTAAGACTAGGGAGCAGGCAGGGTAAAGTGCGGGGCAAATAATGCCGACAGCTTTTTTACAGAGTTACAGTGCATGTGTGAAAGGGGCTTCTGACTGCAATATTGCTCGATGTCCTTTTGTTGTTTTTCATGCCAGTCATTAATCTCTTTTAGGTTGAAGTAAAATAACTGTAAATGGATTACACAAGCCATAGGGAGGAAAATAATGGTTATAGTTGTAGCTCACAATAATAAAAAAGGCCAGCCAAGCCGGATAGGTTAAAGTGACTGTGTGACTGTTCAAAACATGCTCTGAAAAGGTTTCACTGCCGTTTAATGAAGTCTGTAAGCAGCTTAGAGTCCTTAATAATTACTGAGAGAGAGCATTTTTGTTTCCCTGCTTTCGTTTTGGCTCTACATCCTCTGTGAGCATTCCCAGCGCCGTCCTTGCCAGCTAAGGACACTAAAGCCACGATCATCCTGAGAGAAGGGAAATACAAGTTTAATAGAGACTTCTCCTTTGTCAGGTCCTGCTGGTTTATTGATGAGGGCCGCAGGGTGAATTGATCGAGGACACACATGTCATCTCTCAGGTCTCTATCACCCTTTTACAGCCCCCTTCCATCCCGCTTTCCCTCCGCCTTGTTAAAAAGGAGGTACGGTGGCATTTGTTTGATTAACTTGTCTGACAAAAGTGACAGCTGCTCACGGGCGTATGTGGATGAGTGGCCCAGCGCCGCTCCCTCTTTGTACATCTGTCAGAGCCGGAGCAGGGCGAGCAGGGTGAAAAGAGACAAATTGGACCCAAAAAGAAGGCCATTCACCTTCCCCAGACCCCCTTCTGGCGCTCCGCCCCTCTATCTCATTCAGGTGCTCGGCGGGACCCTCAAGTGCTTGCTGGCTTATTCCATTTTCACTCCCCCTATAGAGTTCCCTGAGCCCACAAGTGTTTTAGCCCTCTTTTTCCTTCCCTCAATCCACCCCTAAGCGGCTCTTTGTAAGTAGAATGGCTCACTTTTCTCATGGCCTGAAGCCGCCGTTTTTCCTTTTTTTATTGTCCACCACAGAGCTTTTCTGTCGTTCATTGTGTGTTTACTCAATGACTGGTTGCTGACCATAATTTCGACTGTTTAGTTCCTCACAACATGGCCCCCCAACCCCCTCCACCCGCCGCCCCAAATATACACCCTTCCCTTCCCCAAACCACAGTGTTTTTATAAAGTTGCTCCTTATTTAGACTCTCTTGTCCGTTGAACTGACTTGCAGGAAGAAGGAGACGGGTGTTTTGTAAGAGACCCAGATTGCCAGCCTGAAAAGAAACACAGACCTGAGATAAACATTTACCTTTCTCCTGTGATTGTACACCCGGGGTTGGCTGCCATCCTGTTTCTCAGCACTCCTTTTTAACCAGCTGCCTGGCTGAAATGCCCACTGAGTCCGTTTTGTTGCCGTCCCAGCTGTGCTCAGACTGTGGTCAATGGTCAGCCATGGTTTGCCTTTTGTGTCACCGGCACAATCAAAACAGTTTGAGACCTGTGAGCTCGTTGAGCCCAAAACTTTACTTTAGTCCTACTTTCAGAGCCCCTCTGCTCCTTCCTCCCCCTCTAACAGAATGAAAAGAAAGGGACAGACAGAGAGAGAGAGAGTTCGAGGATGACAATATCCAGTACAAGATGCTAAGACCCATTTAGTGCTTGTGAAAAGCTCCTTTCTTGTCTGTACACATACAGATACATTTGAAAACATGTTTGTGTCAAATGGAGTTTACTAAAAGTCTGCCATTCACACACTACCGACCAACAATAGGAAGATGGTTAAAGCAAAAATACTAATTCTACAAAAATCCCACATTTCACAGTGATTGACCAGATGAGTGAAAGTGCTAAAGTTGCAGTGGGATGCAGCGCAGAGCAGGCTCTGACAGCAAGCCTTTCACTGTTGTCTTTGAGTGTGATTTTTTGGAACATGGATTTTGCGTCTGTTTAGACTGACAACTATACATTAGCATCTACACTTAAACACCAAATGTCTTTTGTTTTTGAAGTGAAGTAAACCATGAAGTGATATTTGTGAAAAGTTCTGGGTTTGGAGTTGGAGATGCCAGCTTAATGTCGATAGAATTTCAGGGAGGAAAGATGCATTTATCCACATTAGTGTGGACATGGCCTCAGGGATGATGTCATTCAGTGCAAGATGCTGAGCCCCATTAACCTCATGTGAAAAGCCCTATTTGTTCTCTGAGGGTCAAGCTTAGTCCTCCTGTTGGGTGACAAGGTGGGCATGGAGCTCGGAGGGATGGGGGCCTGTAGTGTTGGTACTGAGATTGGGGTTGGGGGACGCCTCCTTACCTACTGTTTCAGTTACTATGGTAATTGAGTGTCGTCATCAATGGACTCTCTCTCCTGAGCTGGTGAGTAGGACGAGAATAGGCCAGCAGCGGGCTCTGAAAAGCAGAGCAGGTAGGATTAGACAAGCCTTTGTCCAAAGTGCATAATGTCTTGCAGTCAGATTTAAAGCTCCCCCACCCACACCAGCCTTCATCGTATTTGTTTCCTCGTCTCTCTCTGTATGTGTATGTGGGCTATGTGTGTATACCAGTGTAAGCATGCGTGTTTGAAAGAAAAAGTAGTGTTGCTTTATGGCACTCAGCGGCCTTCCTTCTCCTTCACAAGGAAGCCTGTCACTTGGCATTAGTGTTGCCGCACCAGCAATCATCATTCCATGCCTCCTGCTAATTGCAGACACAGCTGGGTCTCAGCAGGACATGCGCTGTCTCTCTCTTTCTCTCTCTCTCTTACACACACACACACACAGACACACGCATGCACGCACGTGCGCGCACACACATACACACACACACACACATACATACACAGACAGACACGCACGCACACACACACACACACACACACACACACACACACACACACATACATGGCCTTAGCATAGCAATGACAATACAGACTGTTAATCTCTTCTGCGTAGAGCAGAAGCTCAGACATCCACACCAAGCGTTCAGCTAAATGGTGGCATGACCATGAAAAAGTGGATACCAATCAATAGCCATCATCTCTGTGTGTAGTTACCAGTCATTGCGCTTCAAATGAGATGATGGATTTATTTAGAATATAGGCTTTACTTTAATTCAATGATTTTGGATTCATTTTAAAATGTGCTTATCTTTAAGTTGTGATGTCAGACACTTTACTGAGGCGTCCAAGTGCTGTTGATGGGAATGTGTCATAAATGGAAGGGATGAGACGTCAATTTCTTGTCCCACATATTTTTCATCAACAACCAAAAATGTATTATTTATTTATTTCACCTTTATTTGGCTAGGAAGTCCTGTTGAGATCAAAATGTCTTTTACAAGAGAGACCTGGCCAAGGTAGTAGCCGTACCAAATCACAACATATAAAACATGATGAGTCTGGTTCTTTTCGAGGTTTCTGCCTTTTAAAAGGCAGTTTTTTACTCACCACTGTTGTCGAGAGCTTGCTCATGGGGAAAATGTTGGATCTCTGTCAATAAATGAATTAAAGAGTATGGTCTTGACCTGCTCAATTTGGAAAATGTCATGAGATGACTTTTGTTGTGAATTGGTGCTATACAAATAAAGATTGTTGGAATGATTGATCGACAATAAAACAGAACAGCTTTTTCAACAAAGTGGCCTTTCAAGAAAAACAAGCACATGCCATCTTCACCACATTCCTAATGATGACCTGAAATCCATCAATATATACAAATGTGGATAATTAGGTCTCTTTGCAAGTTACTCCATGACCAAGGAAGTCTGAAAATGCAGTTTTCCCCAAATCTGTCAACACGTGGGGGAAAATTAAAAAGCAGAAAGGAGTCTGTGGTAACTGAGAGCTTAACAGAGAAGGGTTCAGAGGAAATCCGAAAGTTCAACCAGTATCGCTTTATAGATAAAACCATACCAGTGCTGTTGGGAATGGTCAATAATGTCCTACCCAACAAATCATAAAGAATGCAATGGTGAGTAAGAGACTATGCTGTTGTAAAAAATGTACAGATGCATGGTCAAAGTCAAGGCTCACTAGTCCGGAACATTTTTGTCAACTCACCACCAATTTTAAGACCAGAAATAAATTATAATAAAAAAATTAATTACTGTACATATATGTACATAAGATATGCATAGAAGTATTGACTGAACAAAAAATGTTTACTTTTTGCCTCCAGATGTGACGAAATTGAAATGAACCAAGTGGATGACACACAAAGTGGTTGTATTTAGAAATCTCATTATATCCAGGCAGACTAAACAGTATTAGCTTTGATTAGCAGGTAGCATTTATAGCAGCCCGAAACACGAAGTAAGTGGTCACACAGGGAGTCAGAGGAACAAAATCAACCAGTCAGTCTTTATTTGTGTAGCGCCAATTCACAACAATCTCATGACACTTTCCAAATTGAGCTGGTCTAAACCATACTCCTTAATTCATTTCACAGACACCCAACATTTCCCCTATGAGCAAGCACCTGGTGAGAAAAAAACACCTTTTAACAGGCAGAAACCTCAAGCAGAACCGGACTCAATGGCGGGCGGTCATCTGCCTCAACTGGTTGGGTTGAGAGAGAAAGAGAGAGAGAAAAGGAGAGATCTGCTCAACCCTCACAATGCAGAGAAGCCAGCCATGTTTGTCAAAACACCAGTCATTCATCCACATTTCTTACCTACACCTGAGTAATAAATACAGCTGAACTTACCTCTTGTTTACAGCAAACTGGCTACTGCTGATGAAATTTAAATCCCATCCTGAGCAATGTCTTTTGTATTAAATGACCCCCCCCCCCCCCTTTTTTTTTTTTTTTTCACATATATATTAAGTGAGAAATTTGACTTTTGTGTGAGTCAGAAATGCTAATCTAATGGGACCCAAAATGTAAACAGCACCATTTTGTTTCGGCCTATATGTTTGTTTAGATTTTGTTGTATTAGCACCTTTAAAAGTAGAACTTCAGTTACACGGTTACATGGATGTACACTGACAACTATCACTGAATGACTTTGATACTGAAGAAAAATTAGAGAGCGGATAATTCTAAGGGAAGTTCTGAAGGTGTTTTTTTTTCTATGATTTTTAAGTGGACGCGTTTATCAGTAAATTGATTCCTCCACTCACAGTATCCAAGTCATTAGCATGCTAATAGGGTAGATCATTAACCACAACTACTTTCTGAACGTGAAAGGTATTTTGGTCAACCTGGGAATCAACAACCTGCACTTCCACTGTGCTTCAACATGTGAAGACTACTGCATCCACTTAACCTTGAACTCTTCAACCCTTTCAGCTACATACCCAACCTTAACGCCTACCCACAGCAATATCATGATCCTTTGGACCTCTAATTTTCACCATAAATGACCTGCAGATAAGCACTTGAAGAAATGGGAAGCAGCAAATGTCACCTTTTTTTCATTCTAGGGACTATTTATAAAAGCTGCACTCATGCTAGGGTAAGCATGTACTGTGTACACTAGACCGTAATATAACCCAGCATTTAATGGCAACTGGACTCAGTTTTCAGAACTCTCCTGACATAATCTAGGCAACACTTAACAAGTACTATGGTTTCTTACTCAGCCCTAACTTTTGAAAACACACACACACACAACCATGCACACACACACAGGAGCAGCAGCAGAGGCAGAAAGAGGCAGAGTCCCAGGTTGCTTGTAATCCCTGTGTACCCCCTGTGGTGAGGCCCCTCCTCAGCTCCAACATTCCTGGCTCTCAGCAGTACAAAAGCTCCTGAGCCGCCCCACAAAAGAGGGCCTCTGACCTAACAAATCAGTTGGCTTTTTTGGGGTTTTGTGTGTGTGCGCGCACATGTTGCGTGTGTGTGTGTGTGTGTGTGTGTGTGTGTGTGTGTGTAAATAATCTTGTCTTACTTGCCCTTTACTTTACTCTTTTCTCATACGCACTTTAATGGTGCCTTTATCCTACCTCCAATCAAGATGGTATTTAACCTTAAAGCTTGCAATAGTTCCCTTGAGTTTATTCATATTTATGATTTTCCCCTCAAAACTCACTCTCTGATGAACCCTGCTCACATTCAGATTTGATCAACTCTGTTAACTCTTAGATTAACTCTTTACAACTCTGTGCAGATTTCTCGTGCTCCTCCATGAACTCTAAAACTCTGTTCTTGCTCTCCGGTTTTTGTGTTACAATTATGCGCACTTGTTTTTGACCTCAGCACAGCCCTTATGGGTGGTTGCTCTTCCTATAATTGGTTATGACCACCCACCCTCCAGGGATTTGTTTTAATTTACTTCTCTTCCATTTGTGATTTATTTAAATAAAAAAGCTGCTGATGAATTAGCCATATTTTACATTCTTAACCTAACCTGTATATCCTCAAACAATTTGGTTTGTCATCTTTTTACATGGAGACACATTCAACATGTACAAACCTTGAAACTGTGAAACACTGGTATGTCTATCCCCAGATCACTTTCAGGTCTATTTCTGCTGAGAACTGGGAAAAATAGGTAAGTCTCTGAATCTCTAGATGATGTGCTGCTGCAGCCGCGCTGCTCACATGGGCTGTGTGGCTGCTCTACACAGTTAACATGGGTGCTGAATGAAAAGCATGAGGTTCCACACGCACGCACAATGCTACCCGGGCGTTACATGTCACGCCTCTTTTGCTTGTGTAAAGCCGGCATGACATCTTAAAATCACACACTGGATCAACCACATGAAACTTTATCAGGCACCTGAAAACACACCCGGATAGGTCAGTCACTTGGTAACGTGAAAGTTAACCTCAGCGCCTATGGACGGTTAGCAAATATGTTTAGCTCAGCATCGGCTATCTAATGTTAACATTAGCTTGCTACTAGCTTTGCAGCTGAGGGAGGTTCACTTGATTAGATTGGCGTTTACTGAATATTTTAAAAAGATGAGTGTGTGTTTGCTGCCACACTTGTTGCCATGACTATAAAAATGGTTGGTTACTTAATCATCCTCATTCACATAGCAGGCAAACGTTTAACCAAGAGAAAGACTTATTCATGTCAGCTACAGTATGCTAACACAGAGGAGTGATGATAATACAGTACATGCTTTGAATTCCTTAGCTATAACTACGCAGTGTTCTAAACAGACCGGACAGCATGCAGCAGATGATAGAACACTCATTACAACCATAAGAGACTTGACTTGGACTCTAGCTCAAAGACTTGAGACTTGACTTGGACTTGCAAAAAATGACTTGTGAGCATCTCTGCATTATCCAAGGCACTGACATAGAATTGGAGTTTGTGCCAGGGCGCCGCACAATGGTTACCCACTGCTCCTATCACTTAGGATGGGTTAAATGCAGAGAACAAATGTCTCTACTGGGATCAATAGAGCTATAATAACTTAAACTGAAACAAAGCCAGTGAGCGGCAGACCTTTTCAAATAGTTTGCTTATGTTCTAAAACAGAAATAGATGACAATCAAACCCACAACAATGACAACAAAGAACATGTGAGCAACACAACTATGTTGTTTCTTCAAACATGGCTGTCATTTTTAATTTATGACCAAACTAATGCACCGTCATTGTTGTTCGATGCAGTGGAAACATCAACAGGAATGTCTGTCTGTTCTTGTGCGTCCTTAGCACCTGGACCTGACAAAGAGGGGCAATAGTACATATACACATACTGTATAGTACTCTTTATTCTGCCCACATCTATGTCACGTCATCATCTCAGTTTTAATAAAGGTGCATTGATCTATTCTTGAGCACGCTTCTGCTTGTAATTCCTCACAGTGCTCTCAGAGTGAAGTGAAAGTTGTCTGCTGACATGAGCAGATTGCAGTGATTGCAGACTTCAAGCTTTATGTGTTGTTTGCTCATCCAATCTAAAAAGGCCAGTTCCCTCTCATTACACCACCCAGCAAATAAATGCAAAAGGGTCATGAAAGAGGTGAGTAGGTGGATGGGGAGGGAGGGAAGGAGAGGTGTGCCATTTTTTGCATCAAATCCGGCTGGTGGCAGGCCCCCCCTGCCAAGCGGTATGTGAAGACTTGGGTGTGAACGCTGGCTTCAAGGCGAGGTTTGTGTATGTGTGTGTGTGTGTGTGTGTAGTGGTGGGTGGGGGGTTTCAGTGGGATGGGTAGGTTGGTGTCAGATGGGGGCAGGAGGTCGTACTGTCTCCTAGCTCTCGCTCGAAGGGGGATGGACCAGCAGATGTATATGTGTGTATGTGGGAGTGTGTGTGTTGTGTTGTGCTGGGCGTGCATGTCGCCTGTGTATAGGTAGGGGTTCATCAGCATGTTGTGAAGTGGCAAAACACACAAATGCACACACACAGATAACCCAGTTGAAGGAATGAAGCCCTTCCTTCAGATGGAACTCGTTAGAATGTCACAGATTTGATCCCTGTCGGGTTATGGCATTATGTATTCAGAGCCATATTACGCTTGTTTTGGCTGTCAGGAAGTGCTAGCCCCCTGCTGATCCCCATGCAGCCTAAAAAAGAGAGCTTGGGTGAATTTGTCTGTTCTGATGATTTTCTTTTGTTAGTTCCTGCCAAGAGGAACAAAGCAAGAGGGGCCATCACTGTTCATTTGATGAGCTCAACAAGCATCAAAGTGGCTTTCAACTTTATCAACGTGTGGACGCCACAATGTCTTAAACCCGCCCTGAAGGACTGTCACCATGTCCAGGATTCTTCAGTGACACTGTGGCTTTTTCATGTGGATATTTTAACAGTTGGTTTAAAGAGCTCAGATAAGTGCATGTAGGAGAAGGTTAAAAAATAATTCGAGAAATGGTGTAAAAAAAGAAGGGAAGACGGGCAAAGTCAGGGTAAAAGATATAAGCAACCTTTCTGTTTGGACTCAAAAGCAGATCAGGATAAGAAACTTGGTAAAATGAGCAGGAACCCCAACTACACATCGAGTTGAAACTGTGCTGTGTAAATAAAGAAAAAAATCATTCAAAGATTAAACAATGTCTCATGAAAGATCAATGTTAAGATGTCAAAGGTACATTTTGTGTAATATTTGAGAATCAATTACTGCAGTTAGTTATTCAGGAGAAATGCAAAAGATAAGAGAACAAAAAATAATGGAAAAGGTTTAAGAAGGAGGTAATTCAGATGTTGCCCATTGTCACCATTATAATCCAGCCCCATCCCCAATCACCTGACTGGTGAGGCTTATTTGAGGGTGAATTTAGACAGTGCTTAGGAAAAAAGGCATTCTCTCCTTCACATGTTCGAAAATAACACATACAGTACATGGATATAAGATACTCTAACAAAGATGCTAGAATTGATCATGAAAGTTAGGAAGGCTGCGACATAAAAGTCTCCATCCACATATAGAAACTAGCATTAGTTTTCCAAAGATTCAGATGTGTCCTGTATTGGCACTTCGCATTCAAATATGTCAATAACATGCCATATAGCTTTCCTTCTTTCAGCAGTGGTGATCAACATGGTCTGTGAGCTATAAGTTGGAAGTCCAGCCTCACAAGCTTATTGACATTAAGATCATCCTGCAGGGTTGTAGCCCTTGTTTTCTCCTTGTTGACAGTATTTGGAGAAGGAGCACCCAGATCAGAGGCCAGTCGGTATTTGCTCAGTGCTTGATATGACTCCCATATGACATTTTGGGAAAAAAAAAAAATCAGTTACAGGGATTCAAATTCTGTCATGTCCACTGCTAATGGCAGGTGGGAGCTAAGGATTATGATGTGGAGAACTGATTTTACAATCTGCAGCTTAATGCAAATCACTTTAAATTTCTGGTAAATAAATGGGCAATAAATTCAGCAACTATGGCTCTTAGAACTGAAATTAATTTTAATTGGGAATAACTCTGATTAGTGCCTCTGGCAGACTTTTTCTCCGTAGCAACAGCAGTCGAGGCTTAGGAGTATTGCAGCATTTAGAGCAATCCACCATGCTAAAATGACTGATAAAACAGAAGTTGAAATAATTGAAACTGGTGGTCATAACGTAAATCTATAGGATCATACCATCATCCAGGAGAGTCCCCTGTAATACATATGAACCAGTGGCCCTTCCCACATCACAGCTTTACTCAGGCAAGCCATAGGAGACTTCAGGAAATCCAGAGCAGGGTTGATGCATCACATCAACAGCTGTCTTCAGCACAGTGCCAGTTGAAACAGCTGTGTACCTGATTGTACATGCAATGTCAAGCACATAACCCATCTGCATGGAGGCAACCCTATGATTACTTTCCTAAAAAGAGGACTCTCTTCGAGAGAACTTGAAAATAATGCTGTCCACAGGGACAGAAGTGTTAGCCTTGTATCCATGGGTTGGATTATCATCCATGATTACATCAGTGACTGTGGTCTTACAACGGAATTCAGTTAATGTGATTTCTAGGCCTTTTAGGAAAATCGTGAATCATTGATGTCTGATGAATTTTGAGTTCATATCATGGCAGCTACTGATTAGCTGTAGGGGTGTTAGGGTGTCAGTTTTCTGAACCAGTGTACCTTCACATTAAATGACTCACTGTGAAACCAACGTGACCATATAGGTCACATTAAATTAAGATAATGCTCTAATTGGTAGTTGTGCAATATCCAACGTTTTAATTGTGGTTAGTTTGAAGGACTCGTTGGAGACAAGTTAATCAGACAGTCAACTTTTAATTACATTTCTGAAGTTACTGACGGGACATGCACTCAGTTGTTTTTTGATGAATCTGTTTTTAAGGCAGCTCTTATAGAGAGTCGAAGTGAAACTGGCACTTCTGGGTTCGGCTCCAGAAATAAGTAATCATCATTTAAAATCACATTGATATTTGGAATTATTAAATCCCACTGGACATCTGGAACATAATGATACTCGGCAGTATGTCATGTGTTTCACTTCATATGCCTTCATATGGCTGGTGAAAGTTTAAAAGAGTCGAGCCAACTGATACACCAAAATCACATATTTGTATAAAAATGACTTTATAACAGATCCAGCATGAGACTCTATCCTTAGACTGGAATAAGGAAAACTGTTTTGAACATGTTTTCTGTCTTCAGTAGTTTCAGCATTTCTTTTTCCTGTTCTCCTGATGAGAATCTAAAGTATGCATGCAAATATCTCCCGATGGATCAACAGTCACTTTCTTTTATTAAATGATGAAACTAGTATTCCATTCAGACTGGCATTGAAAATGTCTTAAAGTTGATGAAAATCACAAGCATTATGTGTACACAAGATGTCCCTGACAGACCTCCAAAATGCCAGTGATGGCAGCAAGAAGACTTGTGACATAACTGTCAAGCCTCTTTTTATATAAAATGAAGAGGAGTAACGCAGAACAGGGCACAAAATGGCTGCTGCAAAAATGGCTGCAGATGGGAGCTGCATGGCACGGTGCAAAGTCAAAGGAAAAAGGAGAAGTGAAGGAGGAGTAAATGATAGAAAGAGGGAGAGCAGCCACTCAGTGGATCAGTCACTCCAGGCCTGGCCTCTCGGCGGGGGGTTGTGCTCGGGGCGAGATCACAGGCCTGCTGCCACGCCGAAGCCTTCACAGGCACACAGCGACAGATAGAAAGCTGCTGGCACCAGGTCGCCTCACTGATTCACCCCAGCACTGCCTCGGCACAGCCATCTTCTCATTTACCCATATTCCACTGACTAAGCTTGACCTACATGTAGACCTGCTCTTTGCCCTTTCTTACGGCCTCAACAGGTTTCAGGGCAAGGGTGAGCTTGAAGTCCCACTGAGCAGCTTTTGGTTTTTTGTCTAGCAATTCAAAATTGGACAAATTATGTATATATAATATAATATAATATAATATAATAATAGAAATTGTTAGTTCAGGCAGACACATTTCTCAAAGTTCTCAGGCTGAAGTTATGATGTTATGTTTGCATCTGTGACTCTCACTCTAGACAAGACATTTGCATAAAAACCAGAACGTATTTAAATCTTTGTGTTTCTATTGCTTCCTACACACCACACAATCTGTGTCTGTTTCATGATGTTATGAGATTGAGTGTAAGGCTACAGCATGAATTTGTACATTTTATTGCGTGAATTAGGAGTATTTGTCACAGGCCGAGGTCAATGTGCCAACAAAAGCCAGTATCAGTAGACTTCCAGTTGGTCAAACTCACCATCCTCTCTTTGCTCTGCCTAGAGTGGGTGAAGTTTTCTCTCCTAGCGTCTCCAAGTGGTATTGTTGTTGGCACCGCTGTTGGCAAAGACAACTGGATCGTTGCTGATCGCAGTTTTCCTCAGTCACAAATAACTCAGGACAAATAGGGGACTTATTCAATCATTTAGTCTCTAATAGAAATGGATCACCAGTTAACCCTTCCTTTTCCCGGTTGACCATGTGCCCGGTGAAAGATCAAATTGTTTAGTGATAGGGAGGTTTATAGGGAACAATGTAAATGGCGATTGTTTCATTATTCTATATGCAGTACATTGAATAGATGGATCTTAAAAGTATTTTTGAGATGAAGATTTAATTCAGAACCAGCTATGAAGCACATGTGTATTTGTTGAATAATTTCTGTACAATCAAGTAGGGCTGGGCAATATATAGATAGTATATGGTTATTGTGATATGAGACTATATATGGTCTTAGATGTTGGATATGATTATATTATGATGACATTATAGATGTTGTCTTTTCCTGGTTTTAAAGGCTGCATGACAGTAAAGTGAACTCACCAGACTGTTCTACTTGTTCTAATACTTGTCTTTACCCACTCACTCATTATATCCACATTACTGCTGATTATTACTGCTGATTATTAATCAAAAATCTCATTGTGTTCAAATTTGTCACAATATTGAGGTATTTTGTTAAAAAAATATTGTGATATTTGATTTTGTCACCTAGTCATAGCAGTTATGAAGCACTTTAAAAGAAGATTTCCGAATATTGAAATATATATTGTATCGGATATGGCCTAAAAATGTTTGAAGGCCAAATTGCCCAGCCCTACAATCTACAATAACACCAACAGTCATTATTGTCAATTAACATTATTGCTGTGATTGAGAAAACTGCCAGCAAATATTTTCCAGTTACCAGAATATTTGACTTTCTACTTTATCAAAATTGATGGACAATAAAGCTTATATTTGATGACTTTCTTAAAAGATTGTTAAGATTCAAACATAAAATGGTATGGTATCACATCTCTCTTTAACACACTGCTCCCCCTTCCTCTTCATTTCTCTTCTCATTCTTGTCCAGACCCCCCCACCACCACCACCTCTCCCCCATCTGCATCCGTTCTGCTGTGACCCTGACTGGTGAAAGTCAGTCGGCTTCTATTAGTATCAGCCCGCACTCATCATTATCCATCAATTAGACTGGCAACAGCCAGGGCCCACAGAGAAACATCTGCAGCCTTTCGGCTCTGTTTCTGCATGGCTGCCATGCTCTGAGCTCACTGTGCCTTGCAGAGCTTACTGTTTAGAGAGGTCTTGTCTAAATAAAGCAGTGGACACATTTCAATGTTAAAGGATGTATCACCTGTGTAAATGGTGACAGAACTAGGTCCACTATATGGTACCTCAGTACTTTATTAGTACTGACCAAATTGTGTCCATTGATTCTTAAGGCAGAGATTAAAAGTGCTGCTTTGTCTTCTTTGCAGTACTAACTCTCTGTCGGCATGTACTAGCTGATGTTAAATGAGTCTGTGTAACCTTATAATTACAAAATTGACACATTCCTTCTTTGTCATACAAGGTTGTGAATATAGTGAAATACACTAAAGCCCACAGCCAGCAGGCTTCCCTGGTCAGATACAAGCAGAGCAAGATTTTGAAAAAGTATTATTATGTTGTGAATACTTAGATAACGGATCAATTTAACAAAAATTGCATGTCATACATATTAATAACATACACTGCTCTGGCTCTCTAGCTAAAAGTATAAGCTTATCAATAGTTGGATCTAATAATCGCTCAACATTCAATCACCAACAGATGTCATTTAAAATTTTATGTGAAATTAAAGTACAAGTACACATAACAATGTTTATCATAACATGGATCTATGTGAAACGTTTTATATTAAGTGGAATTAAATGTACGAGACTTCATTTTACAGTCTGGCTTCAATTCTTCACCATCTGCATCCGCATTCCCCTGCTTCAAAATGTTCATACACATGGGTCAGGGTTTACCTACAGGTGCACACATTCTCCCGTCAAGTCACAGCGTCTGCGTGGGAAGTGGTGTACGCCCTCTCAGGCCCCATTTAGTGCGTACGCATTGTTTATAAATGAGACCCCTAATCTGTCAGTCTGTCAGATGTAATGTAGGTGCTCACTACAAACAAAAGTCATTACATCATAACAATATTATGTGTTGAAAACTTGTATGTTTAAGTTAACATGTATGTAACGCTGTGATCCTAGACACCATTCACCGTTACAAGACACTGTACCATCAAAGTGATTTAAAGCTGTTATTTTAGAGTAAAAAAAAGTTACATAATGTTGCTTTAACTTGTTAAAGTGAATGACTTATTATAGAGTGAGTTCAACAGCACCATTACTGAATCAGTAAACCAGTGACTTCAATACAAACAAATGCCAATGTAGGCCTGACTGTATACTATCAAGAGTTTGATGACATTTTAAGAGGATGGTCATTGTTCAGTCCTTTTATGTTGTGCTTCATAATAACGTCGTTTAATATAATTTAACACTTCACTTGTTGTGATGGTCTTTCAAAGGTATCTGTGCCACAAGCATTCCTGGGGAATGAGAAAACTCCACTTGTGTCATTTTATCATTTCACCAGCCTGTCTTCTTTTCACAATTTTTCCTACTCATTCACAGTTTCACAGTTTCTCACTGACTACATTTAATTGGTTGCCTACGTACTATTTAATACCGGTTCATGGGCTTCTCTTCAATGGACTCACTGATTGGAATACACTGCTTCAGCAACCAGACAGACAGACAGACAGACACTGCAGTCCAGAGAGGTGCTGTTTCAAGCAGTTCAATAAAAACATTTGGAAAAGATGCTACAAATAGAAATGTACAAATAAAAGTTGTGAAAATATCAATAATAATGTGAATAAAAAGCCTGAGCTGGCTTTGTACTGAACCTTTACATTACCTTTCTGTCATGAAAACACTCGAGAGACATGTTCATCATCAAGGAGAGAGACTGCAACAGTCAAAGGCAATATATCTTGGAACATACTGCCAAACTGACACCTAGAAGATTTGTTTCATGGACTATGACAAGTGCTGTTGGCAAAAAATGTCACTGCACGCCAAGAGCATCATAAGCTGTACTCTTTATTAGGATTCCCATTAACTGACATCTCATTGGCTGCTGGATCTTCCGGGGGTCCACACTCCAGACTCAAATAGATCCTAAGCCTATGGGTGTATCTGATGGGGCCCAACATGACCAGAGTACAAATTGTTTCCTAAGCTTAGGTCCCAGGGTAGACTGTGTGGGCATGGCTGAACTGCAGCAGAACAAGCCTTCTACAGAGAAGCGCCTGCTCTGTGCTGTGTGTCACCTAATGGCTTGATGAGGCTATGCAACCAACATGACATGAACATCTTCAGATTAGAGACGTCTTTCTGCTGAGGATTTGTTTGTCAGCTTCGTCCCTCCAGCCTCTCTCTCAGGGATCGGCAGGAAACTCATGATGATACACTGCGAGGATGACATCACATGCTTTCTCTGCCAGATACACCATGAGCAGAGCTGATAGATTACAGAAACGAGTCTTCAGGGCTGTGGATTCATTGTTTTGAGTGTTAATGTTGCTTCTCATGTGTGTTTTGATGTTAACGAGCTTGGAGTACATGTACTGTGTGCTTGTGTGTCTGTTTCAGCAATGGTACACCAGCACTATGAACCTTGTAGGAACATGGCTGACTGACCGTATGGATCTGCAGCTCCATGTTTATCAGCTGAAGATTCTCATCAGGATCGTCAAGGTGTGAACAGCTGCCTTTATATTTCTAAACATCATGTCTAAATGTAAGCACACATTTTCCATGAACCATTATCATATGTATATTCTCAAAAATCAATGACAATGATATAAAATTGAGTGACTCTTAATTTCTACTGACACATTATAACATTACATTTCTGCTTCCCACATAATTTGGTGATTACTGTTAAAACATGATTAGTCTGCTCTGTTCACACACAGTGTGGCATTTCTGACAGTTGCACTTTTTTTTAAATTTTATTTATTTGGTCTTTCTGGTAGAGTGGAGACTTTTAACAGTGAGTGGTAGCAATCCACTGATGTCGTATCTCCCGCTACACTGTATGCTAATGGAATAAAACTAGTAAAATGAGTAGGTAGAATCAACCCAATCACCAGAGTATGGCAATGAATGTTTCTTCAAACATATGTTTCTTGACACATTTATTTTGTAACTTTACATCTCTTTAGGTTCAGTTTTATCTTCAGACACCACTGTGCTTACAGTCTGGTTAGGTTAAGGCACAAAAACCACTTGGTTGGGGTTAGAAACGATCATGTTTTGGCATAAAATACCTGGTTTTGTAACCACGGAGCTGGCTGGACATGTCTCAACATCTTGTTCAAAATATCCAGTGGTCACGCTATCACACTTAGCCTGAAACACAGGCTCAAACTGAGGTCACTGGCTCACCAGCCTTGCTGCCTGTAACTCTACCACCATCCCCTCCACCTCCACCTGTGAAAGTACTCTAGTATACATGTTATCAGAACATGATGTGACTTTTTTTTTTTTTTAATATCAACATGGAATGTATGATGTACAAAGTTGTACATATCCCTGGTTTGCAGAAACGTTAACTGAACATGTTATTCTGGTGACTGGGCTGAAGCATGTGATGCAGTGTCATGAATATTTGCTTATTATAGTCAGGCTTTACTATATTCTTTTTATGAATACATCACATTTTCCAGCTTAGGAACAAGGAAAAACATTTTGAATGTTCCAGTTGGTTTTTGCTGCTTTTATCTTCTTGATAATACATTTAACTACATTTTGTACATATTGTACTTTTTACTCCATTACATTTATCTGGCAGCTCTTACTTGCTACTCTGCGGATTTTACATGTAAAAGTTAAGATCATCTTAATCATCTCAAAATATGAGGTGTTGGTATAGTTGAAACCAGCTGAAACTTTAACAAACTGGGTAGGTGCATCAGTAAATGCATCAGTAATAATAATCCAGTATAATCTAATATAGCGAAGCACTGAGAAGTTCAAGTTAGATGAAGATGCCCCACATATAAAGTAAGACATGATCCCTCACAGGCTGCACATCCACAACACCAGCACTTTAGGTCACTGGAACACCTGGCTGAGGCTGATTGAACCAGAACATTCATTCAATCAAATCTAAAAAAAGTAAAGATGACACTAAAATGAAAGCTGTAGAACAAAAAGTAAAAGCTCATTCACATCATTTCAGCTTTACATCTTAGCTGGATGTGATACAGCTAGTGATGGTGATAATACTGTAGCATGATGATGACACTGTTGGAATGATGACAGGTCATCTAGATTCACTGACGCATATCTTGTTGATTAATCATTTCATATCCTTTCTAAAGATTGCTGTCAAGTATAATATATGTGTAGTGTGAGGACAGAAATATGACAGCCACACACCTCCAAGCCAACGTGTCAGTGTAGAGGTATCCATCTGACCCCAAATAAAATCTGTTCAATCAATGATGTTGATGAGGTCAAAATTCAAATAAGTTGTTTTTGTGCTGTTTTCAATTGAGTTGATGTCAAAAAGGATTAGCAATTTTATAACATTCTGTTTTATTTATGTTTACACGGCATCACAACTCATTTGGAATCAGGGTTGTACTTTGACAATTATAATGTGACCATAACCAGTGGAACCCGACTAAAGCTACAAAATGAAAACCAAATCTGAATAAACCAGTTTTGTTAAATCAGATAGAAGTGTGTAGGCTATATAGCTCCTTGTTAAATAGCATAGAATTTGGCTGCTCAGATTTATGATCTTTATGATATGACATGACTGCAGCATATTGCTATTGATGAATGCTAACTAATCTTCGCTTTATCTTTGTTAAAATTACAAAGTGTCCAAATGTCTGCACAGACCTGACCAGAGAAACAAAGGCTGTCTTCAGGCAAACACACATATTTCCCAAAATGTTGGAGTTCCTTCTGAATGAAGACATCAACAGCAGGACACGCTCTGTCTGATAAAACCTGTGAAGTAATATGTAGAAGGCCTTCGCCAACTGTCTCTGATTCTTTCTTTTTTTCTATTTGGGACAGAAAAAGTACCGTGACTTCCGCCTTCAAGGGGTGCTGGACTCCACATTAAACAGTAAGATGTATGAAACAGTGAGAAACCGGCTGACCTTGGAAGAAGCCACCGCCTCAGTGAGGGAAGGAGGGATGCAGGGCATTTCCATGAAGGACAGCGATGAAGAGGACAACGATAACTAGAACAAAGGGCCTGAAAACTACAAGAATGTCAGAGCTTGTCAGAGGGTGAGCGGCACGCTGCCTCAGAACCCATGCAGCTGGTCCGTGAGGTCAGAACAGATTGGCCTGTCGTCCAACTGGTTCCCTCTATTATTTGCTTTGTCAATTTTTCATTCCTGTAATAGTTCCACGTTTCTGTCTGACTTAATCAAGAAGAATGTTTTTTGTGACTTTAATCACTTGCATGACGCAAGTCTGTCCTACCAACGCTTTTGATGTTGAAATTCCCCACGCAGGCTCATTGAGCTTTAATTTCTCCAAACTAAAATTCTTAACATGTAGTACTATACAAGTACTATAGGATAGCACTGTAAACCAGATTAAACACTGACTGATTTCTACTGAAATGTGAACAAATGAGTATCCAGAATATTCAAGAGGCCAAAACATTACAGTTGTTTGAGAAAAGTACAATGTGGCTGCCAACACTCTTCACATAAATATGATGAGAAGCATCTGTATGGATTACAACTTTTGAAGGCATGAAAAATATTATGTTGTATCTTCATGTTGTGCAACCCATAATGTCACGATAGCTTTCCTGTTGCCTGTCGCTAAGATTTCTCTTCCACATTCTGAAAAGTGCATAAAGTACAAAGCACTCGCTTTATTTAAGGCAGTTCTGCCCAAAAACAACCCATGAAACACTCATGTGATCCAGGCCACTATATTGTGGTTCTAAGTGAAATAGTGAAATTGATATAGATATTGATATAGATGCGTATTTTTAGCCTGTTAAGATCATATTACAACTGATCCAAATGACACTAGAACTGATAGTTTCCTCTTGATTTGAGGTCAGACTGTTGAGTCCAAAACAGATTTAAAACTAAAATATTCATGAGATTCTCCCAAAATAATTCTTGAATGTTCTTTAGCAATATGGATGTTCAAGTTTAGGAACAAGACCCTGAATCTCTTTGTGTTGTGCTCAAAATGTGCAGTGAATGCAGCTACTGTATGCTGCATTGTTGTAAAGAGTGTGACAATGGTCTCATATTACTTTTTTTGTAGTGGGTATGCATCATGTCTCAACCTTAAAATCTAAACAAAATGTTTACTATGATGTGCAGTGATAGGATGTGACACTGACAGCTTTTATAGCTCTTTTTGGCCAGCTTTTCAAAACACGCCTGATGATAGCCTTATAGTCAGAACAACTGTCACACAGGAAGTGAAATCCAAGAACAAACGAGAAATTTTAGTAAGATATTGACAAAAAGTAAAGATATCAATTTGCCTTTAAACATTTACATCTCAAGGAAACAGTCATTTTAACCCTTCAGCACAAATGCACACCTTGGTACGTGGCTTTTTTTTGGTTTGGTATGCCCTGTGAAACAAACTTTTCCTGATCTAGATTAGCATGTGTAAAGCACAAACTCAACTGTGTGATAGTTTTGAAGGATGTATTCTGTGGTGTTGTTTAACTGCATTGCATTAAACTCAAGAGGTGTTTCTGTTATTAACCCACCCTTACTGATATAAATGGGGTGGACAAAATAATAAAAACATCTTTCAGCATAATGTAACTAAGGTACCGCAAACTACAACCTACAAAATGACTATACAGTTGAATAAGCACCTCTTTAAAACAGTTTCAACAAAAAAACAAACATTAAAACCTTAATTTGATTTATTTATTTGCAGAGGGACCTTGGCCAGTATTAAGCTTAAATGTTACCATTTGCTGGATTGTACCAGAGTTAGCTTAAAGCTAGACTGCATTAATTTTAGCTAGGTGTACCTAATAAACTGGTGACTGAGTGTATTTTAATTAATAATGCTATCAATCAAATCCCAGGCAGATGTTCATTACATCTTACAAAACAAAAGTGTTGGACAGAACAAACAGCATGACGAGGAGTTAGCAGTGGTTAAAACATTACCAGTAGTCGTGTAAACATTTTAAAATTCTGCCGAGCGTTATGTTAATGAAAAGCCCACAAGATCAATACATTTAAAATAAAATATAATCCTCAGGAGAGCAACACAGCTATCGTTCAAATTGTTGTGCAGTTGGATGGACAGTTTACCAGCTGACATTGTCATCACTAGGATTGACTTTAGCAGGACAAAACATTAGCGTAATTAATCTACATAATTGTGACAAGCAAGTAAGTAAGTAAGATATTGTTTGGAAATATGCACAAGGAGCAAAATGAAACACAAGCTCATTGTAGTCATCTGTAAGCACTTTGAGGTACGAGGCACACGTTAATCAAAAACTCTACTGCCACCAAAAGTTCTTCTATTAGAGAGTGAGACAGCTGCATTTATCCTCTACAAACAAAGTGATACTGTGTTAGTAATTTAAGAATCGATGTCCAGCTGCCTACATATGAATCTGCCAGTGACAACACAAGTGGTATCTTACTGTTGAAGTAAACACTGTCTGCCTGTGGTCTCACTTCTTCAAACATTGGTACTTTGATTTCCACATCAACTCTGACATTTTCCTTTATTTTAGTTAGTAGAGAAGTTAGCATGGCAATACACATATAGTACTATCACACTGACTGACCTGTTTTCAACTTATTTTCAGTTTTAAAGCAGATATTCTATTTTAGTCAAACATTATTTAAACAAAAAAAATATTTGCCATCTATTATATTTGTCATTATATGTGCCCTGTACTAGATTCCAGGGTGTATGATGGGGTGAATCCACATTTTTATAATGGATGATGGGTGGTGAAGTCTACGTGCACTTTCCCTCTGTCAATTGTTTTCTATACTGTACTGTAGAACTGTGTGTCACCCTGTGTGCAAGTACTGCATGTCCCCAGTATTCACTCTCCAAAGTGTTTTGGCTCCGTGTGTGAAGTAACCAGTGGGTTCATCATGCTTCTGCCTTGTAGAAGAACCCACCAAGGTAATTTAAATAAAGGTGATAGAAAACGTGAAAAGAACTTGTCAGCTCATTCATTGTTGTTGCAGTAATGCTTCATATTAAGGTCCTTGTATTAAGCATTAGTTTACAGGTAATAAGCACCTTAAAAATCCTTTTAAGGCGCTTATTAGCATTGATAAGGTTACATAAGCGTTAATAATAGCATCATAAACATGTTCATTGTTATTGTTGGGAACACTTTATTTGGACAGTCCACCTGCAGAAAGCTTATTAGTTGAGATTCAACAGTTAACCTGTGTTTTGTTTTTTTTGTTTTGTGTGGATGTTTAACATATTATCTTGAGTAAATGTGACTTTTCATATAACTGCATGTTGTCAGAACAATTTAGTTGAACTAAAACTACTCAGTCAACCTATGCTTTACAGATTTTCAACAAAACGCATACAATTATTAGACAAACACTTTCATTAATCTTTGTTGAGCTTTCTAATGTTCCACAATAATACAAATGTTCAACAATACATAGACAAAAGTTCAAATGTTTATATGTTGTTTCTTTTATCAGTTTTGAACATTTCTAAACTTTCACTTACATGTTCAGAATATTTTTTTTGTCATATGTCAAAATATTCTCACAAGTTGCAACGGTGGAGTTACAATATAATCTTCTTATTCAAATAATATAATCAATTTATGTATTAATATTCAGCTGACTATGATTTTTTATTTTATTTTTTTAAAACCTTGATTGCATGCAACCAAACACCATTTACAAACCCCAAGTGAACGTTTGCCTTGTCATCAAGGATGCAGTTGTCATGAGGGGGTGTGCTTGTCTTACAGGGTTTGGATTCCTGGTACATGTCAAAGTTACATCTACATGAATGCCAGGACCCAGGGCTCCCAGCAGAACATTACATTGTAACAAAGTTATCAATGTTATTCACTTCACTTGTCAGTGTTTTGAAAAGCCACAGATGTTAACTAGATGATGCAACTGATAATCAACCTTGTGTTTACATATATATGGCTGGAATAAAAGAATAGATGTACTAACACCTGGGCAAGGCAGTAGTTCACTCAGGGTTTGTATAGCAAGTAAATGGTGTTTAATTAAAAGCAGTAAAGGGCTACATTATTAACAGTTTTTGAATGAGGAGGAACTTGTAACTCCACTCTTACAACTTGCAAGAACATATAACAGCATTCATATGAAAGAAAGAAAACATTTTTTTTACATGTAAGTTAAAACTTACAGATGTTCAACAAAGATTAATGAAATGGCTTCCGGAGTGTATGTTGAATATTTGCTTATAATTTGTTAAACATTTCTAAAGCATAGGGTGAGTGGGTAGTTAACTTTCAGAAAAAGACTGTATGTAGGTATGTTGAATAATTGTCACATACATAAACTTTATAGCTAATTAAACATCTACTGAGTATTTGTAACACAACAGCTTATTAGTTAAAATTTAACAATTCAATTGTTTTGTTTTGTCTGTAAACTTTCTTATAAGTGCTTATAAATGTCTTGTAGTTATTTATTATTATTATTATTATCACATAACAGTTTACATGTTTATTATGTTATTATTAACACTAGTATTTAGTATTAATTATCTTATTAATAAGCATTTCATAAGGACTTATTACCAATTAATTTATTACAAGAATCTTAATATAAACTGCTGCTGCTGCTGCTGTGAAGGGACTGCCTGAATGTTTTTTCAAGAGAGATATCAGATGAAACCGTCCTGGTGATTTGCTCCAAAACAAGTCTAAAAGCTTTTTTTATAGAAAGGTTTTAGTAAGTAATACATTTATTTTCAAGGCGTGGGCATGACTTATACTATTTTGGACAATGAGATAACCACAGGGGCAAAGAGTGGACAGGGATATTGTGTCAGCAGACTGCAAAAAATACATATCTGTTAATCCCCCAGCAGCATTTTCTTAAGAAAGAAGGTCTGAGATTAATGCTGTGGATTAAAGCATCAGTCGTCTTGAGAGATGATATTACCGTCGAGAAGGAGATTGAAAAAATTGCTAAAGATCAAATCAACAATGACCAAAATCAAATCAAGAGCCCAAGAAGGAGAGCTCAGACTAAAGACAGGCGGATTAGATATAATATAGTCCCAAATTAAAAGAAGAGAGGATATCTTTTAATGATGTTATAGAAGAGGGAACAAATCCTTCTTAGAAGAATAGAGAAAAACAAGATTTTGGAGGAAATGAGGTAAATCAAACTACAAGTACAATTTGATATTTTTTTGCTTGAATGATACTAATGCATAGCCCATATATATCATCCAGACATGTGCAGTTATCATCTTAAATTGTTTAGATATTTTTGCAACTGGACATGATTCATTCCAGATGCAGTCATCTAGTAAACAAATGAACACTATTGTATTATTTAACTTATTATTAATAATAATAATAATAATAATAATAATAATAATAATAATAATAATAATAATAATAATAATAATAGCGGTTAGGAACCAGTGACAGTGGTTTAGAGTTGGTCATGTTATGCTGACAGAGGAGTTTGTTAGGATCGTGAAACATTAGGATCTTAGTCCAGCCCAGAATTATTTAGATTTTCACCCAATAATTGCACCATTTTCAGGTTATTTCATAGTAAAAGGTTTAAATAGACTAAACCTGTTCCCATAGCCTCTGTTTCTATTGTGCGACAAGGGTTTCCTTTGAATTGTGATAAACTGTGTTAACTCTGTGTCTTTTCTGTCCCTCTGATACTGTCCTCTCCTTCACCTCTCCAGTAGCTCTATAGATGTCTCATCTGTCTGTTGCACTCCACATCTTCTCTGCTCTCTCCTTTCCTGGTCATTAAAAAGATACAATCACCATATGCCAACCAAAATCCAAAGAAGTCTCTGTTTTTTTATTTACATTCTCTAACATAGAATAGGGCACAGGTGGGGAACAGAGAGGCTATTTTTCTACATTTTCGTTAATTTCTCAGGAAGTAATTTATGGATCTTGCTGAAAAAAAATCTGATGTATTGAGCTGGCTGGTATCTATAAGTGAGTATAATTTGATGCAGATCCTAGATCTAGTGAGCTTAAATTATAGTCAAGCATGTATTGGTGGTTTAAAATTCAGAGTGATACGGGGCTTTCAAGTTTGATATTGGATTAGGCTTGATTGAATTAAAGGAATTAACTGCTGGCTCTCGGTGGAGGTATGGGCTGTTCTGAGTGCCTTTCTAGTTCCATAAAGGCTGAGAGACACTACTGAATGCCAACCACAAGCCAGTGTTCAGTGCAGCAACAGACGTTCATCAGTGAGAATTCTATTGGTACGCTTCATCCACCTCCTTGAGTTTCGCCGGCACCTTTGTCCTTAGTCTTACCTGAGTTAATTAGCCCGCTACCACCACATGCCAACAATGATAAGCTCGTAACCAGTGCACGCTCTGTCACACTAGCAGGCTGAGCATTGCTATATCAATCCATACTTAACCAGAAACATGTGTGAAGTAAAAATGTTTCTATTTTGAAATTTGAGGGCTGAGCAATATGGTATTTGTAGTATTTTATGAGGGATGATGTTATTTTAATGCATCATACCAAATACTAGGGATGGATGGAAGGGCCCTTAAAATAATATAATATTTCAGTTTATTTCTGCTCTAATTATATTCTTGACAATATGAACAAATACTGAATTATATTTTTGTTGCTGTTGAGCTCTCCTCGCAGGATTTCTGGCTCTCCTTGTGAGCCTACTCAACTCGATGCTGAGGTGAAATGAGTTTGTTGTATTTCCTCCATTTGTTGTTACAGTCGTCTTGCACTTCGTACATATTAGTGTTTTTTTGTAAATCTGATATTTTGTAATCAAACCACTTCCACACTACTGAAGTCGCTCCATCATGGAGCTGGTAGCAATGTTACTTGCCTTGCTGTGTATGGTATGACATCATTACGTCTACAGAATATCCCCCTTTCATGATATGATTTTTTCTTTTTTTTATCAAATTAAAAATAATTCTGGTATAATTGTGAATGATATGATATTGTACACCCCAGATTAAAACACCTGATTATAACACAAACAGCATTTTTAATTTCATTAGACGTTTAAAGGGTCAGAGGGGCAGAATTCTAATATTTACAATATTAATGAGGTCATAATTCCAACTCAGAAATATCTATCTTTTTCATCAGTGAATAAACAAGTTGTTCTCAGAGGAAAATAAGGTCCCAGAACACTGTTTGAAGCTAGAAAGGTGGCAGGGTCCGCCACATATAAACAAAGTAAAATAGTATAAATAGTGTTGTTCTTCAAGGTCAGTTTGTTTATTCAGTTTATTCATCATGAAAACAAAGAGAGTTCGATTATTTAGTTTGTTAAGGCAGAAAGAAAATCAGCCAATGAAAATCTTTCTCTGCTTATTAACATTTCCTCACCAAAACTACAGAATGGTCCTTTAAAGTGTAACAACATGCCAACATCACTGACAGATTCAGCACTCTGTAAAATGGCGTTAATGTGGGACAGTCTTTATACACACAATGCTCCAAACATTCAAAATTTCAGTTTCATTTTCAGTTATTTTCTTCTGTGTGAGATCATTGCAATGCATTTACATTAGACAAAATGGTTTGGGAAGGAGGTATATGGTTAATTAAAATGTACTTGAAATTAAATGTTTTTGGTTATTATGGTTATTTTGGAGGATGCCCTGTTAAGCTATCATTCAAAATGATGTGTCTTATACCCAGTAATTCATATTCAGAAATGAAGAAGGATGTGAAGCTGAAAAGAAAAGAGAAAGGGCTGTTTGGGTTCATGTAACAGAGACTTCATATGCTCTTAGCTGCCTCTAGAGGTTATTCCTTCGTATCCTATACATATGACAATAATCAACATCTAACACACAAAGCAGCCCACCCTTTTTTAACATCCAATCTGCAGTGTCGGTGAGCTGCCTTAGAATATCATTCATTTAATTTCCCCATGAATATCCAGACACGATTGGGCAGTTCTGTGTGAGACAAGGCACCAGGACGGATTAATGGGCCTGGAGATTTATGCCGGCACGATCTGAGCTGCTTTGGCTTTTAAGCTCCAATCAAGTGGGGAAATGGGAAACGATAACTGTATCAAAATAAAAAGAAATCTCCAACTGACCATCACAGTGAGAAACTGGCCCAGAGTCTGAGCGCTGACAAGCCGCTGCTGTACTGTGGGGAGTCCTGCAGTGATACGGATGTGAGAACAAGCCGTTCCGACACATTGAGTCCATCAAGCCGTCTCCAACATGATACGTGTGGATAATGACAACAGGAAAATGAAAAGATGAAGAGAGAAATCAGCCAATGTGTAGACACTCGAGTTGCCAAATAAATTGGTCTGTGATTTGTTGTGAAGAGGCATTTCATTTACGATGCTTTCCACAGTGTCCTTTAAGGTAAACAGAATCAAAACAGAGTCGGCCCACAGCCCAGGAGACGTGGTTATTTTTGTATGGCTGCTTTGCGTGCCAGAAGTGTCAAAATTGCCTGCCATTTGAGAGGGCAGGTAGATGTCAGATCCTTTTAATAAAAGCGGCCCCCAAAGCCTCTTATGTTTCCCGCCCCATGCACCAAAACCTTCTTATCGCGGCCTTAAGAGCGGACAACAAGCTCGCTGATTAATTTTAGATCTTTTCCATGAAAAGAGTAGCTTACAGTTTAAAGCAATCTCACTCAATGTTCGGGCAAGACATGAGGGCAGATTGTTTCATACCTCAGGGATGAATATTACACAGGACTGTTTGTCCTGTTTCATAGTCATATACAGTAAGAGCCCATATGGGGATCAACAGTATCACGGTCTTAAACTGGGACTGCTGAGGCCGCTGTTATTATTAGATGGATGTTAGGAGTTAATCCTCCCCCCTGTGGGCACATTTCATTGAGCACACTTCTAGCTTTCTACCAGACATTTCCCCCCTCGAAGGCTCTTTTTCCACAGCTTTCACTTAAACTAAGTGGTGAGTTAAAGTATCGTTATCAGGACAATGGAATAAAAATTAAAACATTTTTGTTGTTTCTTTTATTTTGCACAATTCATGTATTTATTGAAGTATTCTGAATTGGTGTTGTACTAACCTCATCAGACACATTTTTGAAATGACCCAGTTTAACATTTCTGAAAGCATTTCATAATTTGAATTAGGGTGAGGTGCAATACAGAGCTGTCCTACACTGAACATTGCTCACTGCATTTTAGAACGATCGAACCAGTTGTTTTGGTGAAAAATATGATTACATTGGTCATCTACCTTTATGCCTGGTGGTTTGTTGAGTGACCTTTCAATACACCACACTCTTTTATGATACTGTTTTAAGATTGAGCTGCAGCAATTAGCTGATTATCAATTATTCCATCAGCAAAAAATTTATCAGCAACAATTTTGACAATTGATCAGTTGTTTCAGTCATTTTTCAAGCAGATAGGCCAAACATTTTCTGGTTCCAGCCACTCAAATGGAACAATGTGTGGATTTTCTATGTCATAATACAGCAAATAGAATGTCTTATATATCAACTGTTAGTTGCTAAAACAGGCAACTTGAGGACATTTTTTTATATTTCATAGAAAAAAAAACTGAGACAACTGTGTGAGTTACAGTATGACCAAATTTGTTCAAGTCTACGCCTGTAATGTGAGAAAGTACACCAGAGAGAGGAGAGGGGCATTCTCCCAACGGTAGCTGCATTTATACTTCTGCATTCAGAGGTTATACTGTACCTACTGCATAACTATTTGCTGTGCAATGTGCATATGCCTCCTCAGATGGCAAAATGGTTGCAGCCCAGATCTGACCCACACCAGATACGTTCATCCGGCACACATAGGGTGTGGAATAATGGCACTTGGACAGTCCACTTCTGAGCCACAAACAGGCCTTGCAGCTCAGATCTGGCAAGCAGGAGTGGACCGTCCAAATGCCATCATTCCACACAGTATGTGGGCCAGATGAGAGTTTCTGGTATAATTTCGTACATGTATGAGCTGCTGGTTGAACATGTCCAAACTGTTATTTATAAACCAGAGATTCATTTAGTTTTAATCTTTAGACATTTGTACATTTTAATCATGTAATAATCTTTAATTTAGTATAAGACCATTTAATTTTAGTCAATGATGTTAATTTTATTTGGAATATATTCTAATTTTAATGTTCTAATGTTTTGATTTGTTGATTTGTATAGTTACACCCATGTAACTATAATTCTAATAAAGTGAAGTATAATAATATAATTACATGACAACACATGAAGAAAAATGATACTCAACTAATACCACTGAAATACACCCCAAAACCAAGGAATGTCACTACATAGATGTTGATTGTAGGCCATTTTGAGTGTTTCCACACTTTTTCTTAACTATTGTGACATTAGGTGAGAGCATACCTGCTGACCTGGCTCCTTTCTAAATAACTGAAATGCCTCATACAAAAAGGGTTTATTCATTCCACTCTGCCTTTAACAATAATGTTTTCATCCTCATATTTAACACAGTTAGTACTTCATAACTATGTCTGTATGATGTACTGTACATTGGCAGTCACTCAATGTCAATATTGCTTATGGCCTTTTTCAACTGTGCTAGACTACAGAGCAAAGGCTCATATTTCTAAACAGAGTCACTCACATTGGTTCATTAAATGTTCTGCTTGGTTTAACTTCAGACAAGCAGCCAAGATGTTGGCTTATAAATGTTAATGATAAATGTTGCCATCATTTACATCCATCAGTCAGTATTTCACCATCACATTAAAAAGAAAGTCATTTAAAGCAATATATTGATGTAACATCCACATCCACAGTCTTGGACAGTATCATGTAACTTACTATTTTATATAACTCATGATACTGAACACTCAAAGTGTGACTGTATGTTAGTATAATAATCCCTTTACAGAGAATAATACCACATTACTGGAGCGTAACATTTTTTAAGAGATAGCCTACAAATGAACTTGGACAAACGTGCATCATCTGCATATTCTCTGCCAAATACAGTAAGGCCCAGGTCCCTGCAGTTATTTCTTTGCAGCCAGAGCATTTGGACCAAAATGCTCCAGAATTAATTTAAATGAGTTCAAAAGTTCTGACTGTGGGCCTTTCTACACTCATGCTCCGTGAATTTCTTCTGTCCCTCACCACTGCCCAAGGAGCCCTGAGCCCGTCTCCACCTGACTCACCACAGAGCTAGAGGCTGCACCCACACACACACACATACACACACACACACACACACACACACACACACACACACACACACACACACACACACACACCTGTGTTGATCTATTAGGCATAAGAAATCATGTAGAGCTGCATCATCCTCCACTGATGCAGAAATGAAAAAATGAGTCACAATCATAAACATTCAAAAAGAAAATGGCCTCAGGCAAATTTCAAATGGTCAAAAAGACCCAAATCAGAAACCATTATGTTTGACAAGTTCATGCCAAGATGTTTGTTTTGTTAGTTTTCACATGCTGTGTGCATTTTTCTGGTCAGTGCACTGTGAAGGTGCACACATTGACAGTATGTGTGTTGCTCAGGCAAGATAAGAGTTACAGAGCTCCATAAAATCTCTGTTGTCAGCTGTCCTCAGGTCCCAGTGTCTTAACACTGAAGCACCAAGTAGTCGGATTATTCAATTTAGTGAAATGCTACCATGAGTGGATGACAACTTAAACTACAAAACATCAAGGCTTGAAAAGAGAGGGGAAAAGACAGCATCGAACATTATCAGACAAACGTTGGGAAGGAGATATTTGAGCTCTGTGTAAGATCTTCAGTTGAATATCTTTTATTCTATTTCAGATGCTTATGGTCCTCAAACTCTGCCAGGCATCATCTCACTGGCCTTCTGTTAGTTCCTTTTCCCATGTTTGTCTCATGTGAAGAGTGCCTGCATACTCTTTAAATACTGTATATTGTGGAAAAAGCTTACCTGGGACAAGAAAAGCTGTCTCTCAAAGATAACTTTGTGTCAATTTTAGCAAAATCCCTTACCTGAAAGTAATGAAATAAATCTTGAATTTGTATTTTGCAATTTTTGGTTAACTGAGTAAAACACATTAAAGATGATCCATCAAATAAGTTGTGTAACACATGCTGTATCTGGCAAGAAATCCAGATTATAACATATCGGAGTGAAGTGATCCAAGATCTACCCTCTAGTCTTCTTATAGATCGCCATGCTTTAATAGTGCTAACTGTAATTGGGTTATTACAGGCCAATTTCACAGATTTAAGTTTTTAAAGAAATAATAAGTTCATTAATACCAATTTCACACCAAAATTAGTGTGTAGTTGAAGGTTTTTTTAAACGTGGGTAAACCCACTAATGATCAGCAATTAACGCCGTTCACATTGCCAGTGGACCAGTTTGCCTTTCTGTCTTTTTTCCCCATTGTGTGTCCCGCTCGTCATCACAACACGCTGGAAAAACAGGGAACAGTAGAAAGCAGCAGATCATATACCTCATCAGAATACATCAGGAGACATTAAACTTGTTCTCAATCAATAATAATCTGAATTAGACACATCGTTTTGAGAGTTGATAACTGAAGTTGCTGAGGAGTAAGACATCTCACTTCTTTCTGATCTCTGATGAGAGTTGCACATGTGCAGTACCGATCAGGCAGCTGACGGCTCAGACCAGAAGAAAGCCACAAACAACAGGAAGGTGAAGACCACCGTCTGAAGATGACAGATGTAACGTTACCATTTTGAGGCATGGCCTCTTCTTTGCCATAGAAAGGAGAAACATCAACTATTCAAACTGTTGACGGTTTTGTGTGAAAAGCAATTTGGAATCATTTAAATTTGATACAACTTAAATGATGTTCTTTTTCAACAGAGCAACACAAGAGAGTAACTTGAAAGGCTAAAATTAAACATATATACTTTTTAACTGTATGTAATGTATCAATACAATGATCCTGACATGTAGAGATACAGTACTGGTTATACCTGCACTTTTTTGTGTATTTAAGGCAGATGTGGAACATCTACAGACACTGATGAGGGTCCAAGTGCTAAAACAATTACGGTATGTCTGCCTACACTGAATAAATCAAAAGCTGAGGCTTCTCTGTTTTGACCGATGTGAGCACGTCTCACACTGACAGACTAATCCGATGGTAACAAACTCCTCAGAGTCACAGGAGTGAAAGCAGTCCAACTAAATACTCATAACGTTTGACATGTCATTCTGTACCACCTTGTAAAGTTGTCAGGACAGGTTTGGATGTTCAGTTCTCTTCTGTCTCTGGGCTGCATTCATCTCAACATCAGCAGCACCCCCTCCAACCCCCACCTCACTGAGCCGTGGGCCAGTCCTCCTAGCTCCACTGTGGAAGAGAGAGGGTCACAAAAATAGATGTGAGCAGGGATGTTTGGGGAGAATAAAAAGGGGCTGGAGTGTAAAAGTGGCCAGGAGGTGAATGCTGAAGGAGGGGTGGGGGTGGGGGTGGCGGGTGACTGACTGAAGTGAACTGAGGGGCAGGTTGCTCAAGTGGTTGCTTTATTGAACCAACGTCTGTTATCTCCACTCTCTCACACTGATCACAAGAAAGAGGTTATGCAGAAAATACACTCCTGCAGAATATCACAAGTGTGTGTGTGTGTGTGTGTGTGTGTGTGTGTGTGTGTGTGTGTGTGTGTGTGTGTGTGTGTGTGTGTGCTTAAGGACATTTTTGCAAAGTGGGGTCATTGTGTTGCTGCTCACCGTTTGCAACACAACTGTCGTAAATACAACTCCCAGGTTTCTGTAACAATTTGTCAGCTGTAATGTAATGTCACACCTGGCTGTAACCTACCTGCTACCAGCTGAACCTCTGTGGAAATGGGATAACTTGGCTTATGATCAAAAACTAGCACATTGACAACTTTTCAAACGCAGCCAAACATCAAGACATATAACTTAGCAGTCAGCTAACATTACTGACTGTTCAACAGCAACAAGTCCAGTCCGCTCACCTGGTTCAGGTTTCGGTGCTCATTCTGGCCTCAGACCTAAAAATGTCCTCCTCCCCCTAGCAGTCCAAAGCTGCTGTGATAACGGTGTAAACACCAACACTCCTCGACGGTGCTCCGAGCAAAGTCAGCTAGTGGGCTAACTCTAACTAGAACGCAGCAGTTACAGATTGCTTTCAAGTCACTGTGTAAATCACAGAGAGTTGAAACAGTGCAGCTGGAGGACATCGGAGTGAAAACCAGAAAATATTTTCTCCGTAAAAAATGACTTTTACCAAAATTCCTGGTAGTTGGTGTTGTGTGTGATGTACTGCTGCAAAGCGTGACGCACCGTGCTTGCCTACACGCATCCACTGCTCCCTCGGGCTGGGTTAAATGCAGAGTACCAGTTTCACTATGTTATACATTGTATGATATGTGATTAAATAAAAAGTCTTCCGTCTTCTTTTATATCTTAAGATGCTATGGATTTAAATATTTTAACTCTGATACTGAGCATCTTTGGCACATACATTTTTTACAGGATGAATAGAGTTTGATCTAATTTTCAGGTTGTAGCTTGAGTAAGCAGCAGATGTAGGAATGGACAAGACACAACATTCTGAATAATGTACTGTGTAAGATTAGGTTGAATTAATGCAATGCTGGTGGCGAAAATTCCTCACAAATCTAGTAAAACAAATATGTGTATATGTGTCGTGGCAAAGGCGAGGCAGTGTGACAGGCCACATGGCAGCTGAGGGGTGGGGGGTGGGGTGGTGCTCAGGAGGCCAGGTGAAGACATGACAGGCTGAAAAAAACCTCCACAGCGCTTCAGGACGAAAACTCAGGCTGACAAAAAGACTCGCGCAGGAATCCAGTCAAACAGTCAGTTCTGCTGTTCACCGCACAAACACGCCACATCGCCTTGACACACCAGGTTTTCCTCTTTGTTGGCACCCCTCGCCAAAAACTTTTTGTCTTCTTCAGAAAAGAAGAAGGAAGAAAGCTGACACTGAGTGCTGAACATGGAGTCAGCACTTCCAGTGTGTGTGGCCACAAAAACGAACTTCTGATTCTGGACCCATTGTTTCATATACAGATAAATACTGTATATACTGGGATCTACCGTATGGATTTTTTTCACCTGACACTGATAACCAATAATTTCCTGCATCTCATGGCGGATGTCGATAAGATAACTGACAGTTTCACATTGTTTTTGTATTTTAAAAAGAAGTTCCTAAACTGTTATTTATTCACAGTCAAGGGTAAGAGGGGTGAGCTCCTTACCCTCTGAGCAGAGGACGAGATCAACCCGGACAGTAAATGATTGTTATTGCAATGTTATGTCATTATTTAGAAAGTGCTGCTGAACACTTATGTAGAGACGTTAGACGTTATTGCTGTTATGACACGTCATGCCACTTTTGCTTGCAGAACACCGACATGCTATCTAAAATCAAACACTGCATGATTATATACTGCTGTTTTTTGGTTTAGTGTAAAAAACAAAGGCGGCAGAGGAAAAGTCTTCATCACGTCAGTATTGTGCAATCAATGTGTAATAAGGCTCATGACTGACTCACAGGTCAGGTTAAAGGGCCCATTAGCAGAATTTTGCCCAAGGCCCCAGGGAGCTGAGGACTGGTTCTGACTGACACAAACTGCTTTGTCCTTTATTGTTCTGTGGACAGACTCAATGCCATCGTCTGCACTGTTAAAGATGTTACGGTGCTCTTTCTAAGAATGAACACACAGCAGACACATTTGGAATGGATGAAGCTAACCTGCGATGGGATTTGGATGGGAAACAGCAGAATATGATATACTTTCCATTGTGTTTTCCACATTTATAAGATGATGAATTTTAAAACTTCAGAAACTAAACTGCAGGAAAAAACATCTCAAGAACAGAGAGTCATTTTGGGTCGATTTTGGATATGTAAGTGACTTCATCGACCATTTTTAGAATAAAGAAATATACATAAAGCAGATACAATATTACATCTAACCCCACAAATTGTTTTTACAATTTACCTCAATTACAGTATGTGCCTGAATGTTTAAGTGAAATCATATGTAACCATGGCAAGATGAAATGAACACTTTCTGTGGGAGAATTCCCTCTTCAGTCACACGTTCCTGTCTCATTTCCTCAGGTTTAATGTCAGTGAAAGTTGTCACCATTGGTGGAAAGTGTGAGGACAACTGTCTGTGATTTCCTCTACTGAGACGTGTGAGGCTACAGTTGGGCACATTTCCAGTGTGTTATTCCATCAGCACTAGGTTGACGTTGAAGCTTGTTGTACTTACTGAGGAATGAAGAGATTTGATTTTTTTAGGTGAGTTTGACACCAGAGATAGGTGTCCCAGTCCCACTATGATTGCTCCAGACAGAACTGACACTCTGACGTCAAAACTTCTGATAAAGCTATACTAGGGCTGGGTATCATTTTCAATAGCTACTCAGCACTTCGGTACCAGAACAATACTTTTTTTTACATTTGCGAAAATTTTTTTTTTCATTTGACAAAACTAGCATAGTGCCCTTTCAAAACATACTGAAGCATCTTAAGTCTTGAGCCTCCTGAATTGCTCGAGCTGCTGCTAAGCAACTGTAAACATTATGGCCCTTTAGGATAACATTAGCTAGCATACTAGGGTTGACATGAACTTCAAATCTCACCTCCAGTTCTCTCTGAAGAATAGAAAACCTGTGTTGACCCCGTCTCCCCACTCATTCAGACTCTAACCACGTTACTACAGCAAGTTGTTGCACCACACGTATCTCCATTTTGTTTATGTCTGCTTCCCCATGAGATCATGTGAGAGGGATCATGTGTGAACCCAGCTTCAGTCTGCAGAGCCAACCAAAGTGCTGAAGCCACACCCCCACTGCTGCACAGAGTGGTGTTCACTGTTTCATCAAAATGTATTAATACACTTGACACTGTATTTCCTTGGGTCCTTAGCAACAAACCTGCCAAGTGGGAAGATGATTGGATAAATGGTTCTCGAGATATGTGAAGGACAGACATACAGACAGACAGACAGACAGAGATTCCTTGCTTTATTGTTCGATAAGCCAAAGTTTTTATTTTTCAAATGTTTTCCTAATTAGCGCTGTCTCCTAGAAATGACACTCATACACAACTAATTTGAAATTGCAAATACATTTTTAGGGGAACATAGTGAACAGAATTATGTCATTAATGAGGAAATGTTGTTAATTAATGCACCTGGCAAGTTGCAAAAATGTTGATACTGAATGTATTTGTGAAATGTTTAGTGACAATGTATTTCATTTGTTTTCCCCAAAAATAGAAACAGAACAAGTCAGCAGTGAGACAGAAAAACATTCAAGTAAAAACACAATCTTTGGGTTATCATCCACCGCAGCCACCTTGCTGTGACTACTTTATTCACTCAAAGAACCATCTCTGAACATAATCCAGGCAGCGATTACATTGTGAAACACATGATACAATTTATTAATAGCCTAATACATTTCTTGAAGACAGACAAAGACAAACACAAGTAGACATAAAAATATGGGCGTATAAACCTGAAACAACAAAACATTTAGTCCAAAAACCATCTTATTATAGAAGTTAACAAGACTAGAATTGGACCAGTGTTCAACCCACATTTAGGATTACAAATTGTTTGAAGTTGATGTTTATTGTCCCAATAAGACATAAACTGTCAGAATGCCTTAGTTTGTAGTAGGTTGAACGCCTGAGCGAGAATCATCATCATCAATGAAATCACTGCAACACCATCACAACAAGTCGATTCTGAACATTACCATGACGACGGAACAACAGGTGGTTGAAAGTTTGGGAAAATAAGTTAGACACTGATGAGAATTAGTTTTGTCAATTTAGTTTATTCTGATAACTATTACATTTTAAAAATGAATCAATTAAATTCACACGTCTAAAAATATTCAGGATGACACAATAAATCTAAGTTTAATCTAATCTAGTGTGAGTATGAACTATTGAGTGTTTTTTTATGTAGGGAATAGTGAATGAGTGAACTATAGTCATTTCAGATATAGATTCAGCCCAGTAAATTGTTGAAGTTAGCTGAAGTCAGGATGTCCATCTTTTTTATTCATTCATTATCATAAATAAATCAGAAATCTCAATAGGTATACCTGTCATTTATATGGTGACAGGACAGGACCTGACAGACCAGTGACCCTGAACAGGTCGAGAAGTTTTCAGGTATTGATGTATAGATAAAGGAGGACTGATATAGAGACTGTGGGTCTCCTGTAGATGGGTCAAAGCAGACTCTAGATCATAATAATGCGAGGAATAGGTTTGCCACATCCAGCCAGTATTTGTGACCCTTGCATGCCTGCAAGCAAGAAGCAAGAGTCCTTTCAATCAATGCTTGAGCTAATTGCTGTTGGAGCTGAATAGAGATGTCTGGGTTACAGCAATAGGATCAATGTTTATTGTGTGGATGAGCCGGCAATTGTGCCTGAATAAACTCAAATTAGTGTATTTTTGCCCTATTTACATATGAGTAGCACCAAGACAACAGGCCCTAATCCTCTCATGCTGAGATGCAGGTGTGAAACAAAACGGAGGAGGGATGTTTTTTAAGGTTATTAACAGGAAAACTAATGTGATAGGACGGCAACATGCTGAGCTAAGTATGGCACTAAGTCTATAGGGCTCGAGGTAAATCATCACCTTCCTCCACCTTTAGTATAACATTGACCAGCAGTGATTAACAGCAGAGGTAGATGAATGTAGCTGAGCGGGGCTGGGTTTCAGTCAAAAGTTTGTGATATACAACTCAAAACCTGAGCTTCAGTAAAAACTTTTTTCAGTATCGTTCTTGGTTGAATGCATAAAACATTTTACAAAACGCTCATTTAACAAACAAGATCTTTAAGACTAAAATGCACAGAAACACTTGATTTCAATTAACAGACAGACTTCATATGTCCTTCTAATCTTTGCTGGACCAACAGGATAGTGCATTTTACACACATGTTGTGCTACCAAGCATGTTTAAGCTCAGAGAGCATTATTTTGAATTCTTACGGTGACAGGATGAATTAAGGGTAAATGTGTGTGCAGTAAAATGATGCACAAGAAATCTATTATTTCAATTTGATAGGATTCAACAATCACAAAAAAACACTCGGCCCCTGGTTTGAATGATTCTCTCTAAAATGTGATGACTTTAATAAAGTTACAGACACTCTTCATAGAAAATGAGAGTTTAAAATATTGGAAAACCCCACAAAGAAATTACTAATTGAACTATCCTCACCTCAGACAGGGTTTAGGCCTCATGTACAGAGACAAACATGCTGGAAAGATCACATGATATATACAGTGGATAGGCCGATATTTCACTTGACATTATTCAATGTTCTGACAGAGTTGATAGACTGTTGGAGGATCTACATCTTTTACCAAACAGCAACATAAAACATCCCTGATTTCAAATTATAGCCACGTGAAATTCATCTTACCTCAACAAAGTTTTCTGAGAACCTCCCTGTCATAGATATCACTTTTAACCCTTATGGGTTAGAAGTAGTATATAATGGCATTATTAATGGATAATTAATCATCCACTAATGTTTTACAGATCAGTTCTAAATACAGATCCTAAATGTGAAAAATCCCTTTGGCAGGTGCCATGCAGTTACAAGTATAAATATTATTGACTATTTAAGAAGACATCCAGTCTGTGGTTGTAAAATGTCAATAATAGATGGATTTTGGTCACAGAGGTTCAGTGGTCAGACAGAGCAGTGGACGGCTCGTTGTGATGTTTTAAAGGGACTGCTGAAGACACAGTCCTGCTGGACAAACAGCAGCCGGAGAGGAGTTCTTCCTAAAAGCTCTCAACTGGTCTGTAAAACACAGTTGAATGCTTTATTAACCATTAATTGAACCTTATTAACAACTAATGAAGCCATTAGCCACCACATATAAATCATTTACAGTGTTACAATGTATTGCTTGTTTGTTTTTTGTTGATGTTGCTGATTTTTAATTTTTAATGCCCCAAATAAGAGCTGTACTATAGTGAGCCCCTAGGACTGGGACATGTTACATTACTGGATCAGTGATAATGTTAATATTATACTGCTAACATTTATAATGAACCGTTGTTAATAGATGCTACATTTAACTACAGCTATTTAACTCTGCTTAACAATGACATGTTTTATTTATTAAAGGGGCACTGTTTAGTTCTGGACAAGAAATTCAAACTGAGAATTGTAATATTTACAATATTAATAAGGTAATAATACAAGTGACTATCCATCCATTTGTCCACCAGTGAATAAACCAGCTGTTCTCAGAGGAAAATAAGGTCCCAGAACACTGTTTGAAGCTAGAGAGGTGGCAGGGTCCACCAGTTTGTTTATATATTTTGTTTAGACAGAATAAAATCAGCCAATGAGGATCTTTCTCCTTTAAGCAACTGTAAAGGTTATTAACACCAGTCACAACTTAACAATAAACAACTGCTTCATAAATAGATTATAAAGCATTTCATTTTTTAACAGTGATAGCCTATTACTATTAACCTTGTTAATAATTAATTAAGTGCAATCTATATAAAGAAATATAAATGTATTAATGTTTATTATAAATGTTATCATGTGAACTTGAACATATCTGTGTTAATGATCAGAGGATTTGTATTTGAGAGCTTGTCTTCATATAACCCGCCCTCCCTCGTCCTGCTGACCGTGTGGCATGAACTCTCCTGTCCCTCTCACGTGTTGGGGGTCCCTCAGGTGAAATGGCCCTGCAGACACATGAATTCAACACGGCCCTTGTAGCGAACAGAGGGCTGCTGCTCATTGTAACTCCCACATAACACGGTGGATTCCAGCAAACTTCTTGTGCGCCTCTCAGAGAAAAAAGCCGCTCTTTTCATTTGTCCTTGTATACCTCTGGGTCTTTTCTTCCCCTCTCTCCTCTTTAATCCGTCCCTCTATTTCAGGAAAAAAACACAAAACCAGGTTCACGCAGTGCTTTAGTGGCTAAAAGTGAAAGAGCTTGTGTTTTTTTTCTTTCTTTTTTTCCTCCCTGCGCTGAGTTGAGCCTTGAATCGCTCCGGAAAATTGCTTCTTTTGAATAGAGGGAAGGAGGAACGACGTTTAATAGGATCCTCACGGAGTCTCTGCTCCTAAACAGGTGGAAATTGGACGTCCTCGAATTTATACAAATAGTAAGTATATAAGCCGGCGTGGAGAAGGAGGATCCCATCTCTGAGGATTAGCAGCTTTCTCCTAAAAAAATGTGTTGCAAAGTGAAAAAAGAGGCAGATGACTGTGTTGTTAACATGAGAGCTGAAACAATCCTCCAAAACGTGTTTAATGATGAGCACACAATGACACGTATGATTGTTCTCTGGAGGGAAACGGTTTCATATTTATGTCTCGGGTGACTTATGGTCGCCTATGTAACCCGTGCCACCCTCTCTGTTCTTATGAGGGCGTGCAGGGCGTCTCCCTGTCACCCAGTGAAGAGTGTGGGTGCCCGCTGATGTCAGGAGACAGTGATCCGCGCTGAGGAGGGGCGTGCGCTGCCAACATGTGACAGAGAGCAGTCTGCTGGTTTCTCATCAGCCATCTGACCATTAAAGAGGTAACCTGAACTCCAGCACGGACTCAACTTTATGCTCGCGCTTTCTCCACGAGCTCCGACTGTAGTCCGCTCTTTTCCCTTCCTCTGCACTCTTCTTCTTCTTCTTCCTCTTCTTCTTCTTCTTCCTCTTCTTCTCCCTAACGAGCTCTGTAATGTCCTGTTAATTTTGTGTGCACTAGTTAATGAGCATTAATCCATCACCCCTGGATGCTATTGTTGCAGGGGGGATGGCCATTTGAATGCAAATGCGTGACACTGTGACAGCAAGGTGCTTATTAAACTGATGTGTCCTCCTGTCTTTTCTGCTGGGAGCTCAGGAGAGTGAAAAGACGCGGGGCAGCTGGAGGAGCGGGTCGGACTGCACCGGGAGTTGCTCACACCAAGTTCTGTTCTGCTGCAAACAAAACAACAACAACAACAAGAAGAAGATGGCAAGTTCTGCCTCTCTGGAGACGGTGATGTCCTGCGGTAGGACCGGACCGTCCGCGGCTCCCAAGACCCTGGCCTTCTCCATAGACCGGATCATGTCCAAGAGCTCGGAGCCGAAGGGGAGCGCGGAGGAACGGTCAGATGGGAAGAAGCTGCTCGGGCTCTGCTCCCCGATCCCCTGCATGATCCCGCTGCAGCCCTTCAGTTACGACCTCCAAGCCAAGGCGCTGATGAACTACTCGGAGTTGTGGAGAGCCAGTTTCAGGGGCACTTTTTGCGGCTCCGCAGCTGCTCCATGCAAGGGAAACTGCGGAATATGCGGAAAAGCGGACTCGGGCTTGAAGCAGCCTCAGCTGACGTCGGGGAGCAGGGTGGTGAAACCGCAGGTCATCCACCAGGCCGTGGCCGTACCCAGCGGCGGCTCGCTCTACTATCTTAACTACCTGGACTCTGCGTACCAGCAGTCGGAGCTGCTGGCCGGACACTGGTTCTCCAGCCCGCAGGCCCAGGCCTCTCTGTCGGCGCACCACAGACTCTTGCTGCTGGAGAACGCAAAGCTGGCCGGGGTGGGGGCCGACAAGCTGCCCACACCTCAGTACCCGCACAAGGAACATCTGCCAGGGCAGCTGGACCAGATAGTGAAGGAGAACCACGGCCTGAGTACCGAGAAAAACGGCGTCAAGACGCACAACAAACTGAGCAGCAGCGGCAGCAGCGCTGCAGACGGAAAACCCAAAAACTTCACGTGTGAAGTGTGTGGAAAGGTACGGAGAAATGTTGTGTTAAAAAAAAATCTACTAGATTAACATGTATTTATTCATTTTTAATGTATTTATTTATTTTTGTATTTATTCATTTTTAATGTATTTATTTATTTTTGTATTTATTTATTTTTGTATTTATTTATTTTTTTAATGTAAATGTCCATTTTAAAATTCACAGTTATCATTTTTAATATTATTGAAGTATAAAGGCTCTCTGGATGTCTATTATTAAAACGAATATTTCCCCTAAAATAAATAACAGCTAAAAATAAAATATTTATTTGCAGGCAGATTAAATAAGATCATTTTATACAGACAGCCTCTCTACAGTCTCCGCTGTGTTCGTGTCCTCCGCAGGTTTTTAACGCACATTACAATCTGACCAGACACATGCCGGTGCACACCGGGGCCCGGCCTTTCGTGTGTAAAGTGTGCGGGAAAGGATTCCGGCAGGCCAGCACGCTGTGCAGACACAAGATCATCCACACACAGGTGAGCCGCGGCGAGACGCAGCTTTTATTTCACGTATCTTTTTAATCAGTGTCTGACTTTATGAATTTACATGTGATTTAACTGTGCCTTGTTTTTCTCTTCAATTATTCGTGTTCAGGAAAAGCCTCATAAATGTAACCAGTGTGGGAAAGCGTTCAACAGAAGCTCCACTCTCAACACGCACGTTCGGATCCACGCCGGGTACAAACCGTTCGTCTGTGAGTTCTGCGGGAAAGGTTTTCACCAGAAAGGTAAATGATCCCGATCAGAACCGAGCAACATTATTTTACACTGCTGGCAGATTTCCCTGTTTTTTTGTGTGTGTGTGTGTGTGTGTTTATTTTTTTTAATCTAAAACTGTTATATTCCGTTAACAGCTCGGTGGTTTGTGTGCTTCGACTCCAAACTCTTTTCATACAAGGAAAAAAAATCGAATTTTAATTTTGTGTTTTGTTTCGTCCTCAAATATTTTCTTTAAAAAACCTCCGTGTTCGGTGCGAGTGCTTCATTTCCAGTAATAATGAAGCGTTTTCTTCACACCTGCTGATCGGTTTCCTGTTATAGTGACAGTTTGTAGAAAGGCTCCACTCTGAACAGCTGAAATCATTTCAGTGCTTCTAATAAAATGAGGATTGAGGTTCTGGACGGGGAACAGAGAGCGGCCCGTCCAGCTGAGAGTCCTGCGCTGCGCTGTGGTGTCTGTAACGCTGCTGTCGGTGGCAGGCTGTGTCGCTGCTCCCTGGCTTCATTGTGTTGTCTTTATTTCATGGCTGGACCTGAGAATTATAGGAAAATGAAGTTGTATGTGCAGTCATTTCACTCCGTTTCAGTCAGCGTCTGTTGGCTGTGAGGAATCCTCTGAGTGTGCTGAAATAAATATGAGCAGGAGGAACAGCAGCTCCATATGCTGCCGCTCCTGGTTGTCTGTGAGAGTAATGAAAGGGGAAATAATTGCAGGCCCACCGATGAGCATGAAGCGATCAGTGGAAATAGGACTTGTCACTTTACGCAGACTAATTCTCCCTTCAAGACGGCAGCATTTGCTCTGGGTCAGCTGTTAGACCCCGGCCGAGTTAGGAATCAGGGCTTTTTGTTGAGTTGTCGCTGCGCTTGATTCTGACAAAGTTTGACAACTTCTTGACTTCGACACACAAAACCCTGATTAATGAAGGCTGGGCAGAGCAGAGGACCGAGGGGCTCTAACTCCACAGTGAACCGCTGACCTTGGCAGGAGAAAGAAGAAAAGACGGCCTCTCATCCCCAGTGAACAGCTCGGTCTCCTCCTGCTTCTCTTCAACACCTTCACACTGATCTCACAGAGGAAATACCTGCAGCTCGGGACATCAGGCCATGTCAGGAGTCTCATTTTGTTTTTCATGCTTTCTAAAATCAACTCTGATGTATTTGGGGTTTAAAGTAAAAAGCATGCAGAGGGAATAACGTAAAGGATCCAGATGTGTCAGCCTCGGGTTAGCTTCTTATCATTTCTACAGATGTTTCTGGTTTTTGATCCCACGGTGGTGATCTGCTCTGTTTAGTCTGCAGTGCTTGTTTTTTTATTAGTTCACATAAAGATAGTGATCCAGTTTGGACTCTATACATTATCAGAACATTAACATAAAATAAATGTAAGGTTATGTTTGGGTAACTAATTAATATTCTCTCAGAAAGTGCACAGGTTATGAACTATAATCTACTCAGGAAGTTGGTCTGGTTTGATGTGATTCACATTCAGTTGTTCGCATTCAGGCACACCACAGTTACACTACTGATAGCTGGCTCTGTGAGGATCTGATACTTCACCACTGAACCTTTGTTGAGCTGCTGCTCAGAATGAAGGCGAAGACGTGACTTTGGGCTCTGGGACTTTATGAGCTCAGATTTCTTCATCTTATGTTTTTCCAACAATGTCCGATCATTACTTCCTGTCGTGACTGAGTTCATTTTCTCTTTTTAAATCTCTCAGGAAACTACAAGAACCACAAGCTGACTCACAGCGGGGAGAAGCAGTACAAGTGCTCCATCTGCAACAAGGCCTTCCATCAGATCTACAACCTGACCTTCCACATGCACACTCACAACGACAAGAAGCCCTTCACCTGCGCCACCTGCGGGAAGGGCTTCTGCCGCAACTTTGACCTGAAGAAACACATCAGGAAGCTGCATGACAGCGTCTTCTCTGCGGCCACAGAGGCCTCCAGAGAGCTGCAGAGCTGAGGCGCACACACCGGTGCATCTGTGTGAGGCCTCAGAGACACTGACTGGCTCATGAGCTGCGTTTGTAGCTGCGCTCAACAGTTTTTGAAAGTCTAGGGAGAAGACGAGTCCAATAAAATTGGACCCAATCTCTTAAAAGGAACTGTGGTAATCCTATAAGATTTAGGATCCTTCCCAAATGTCCCAGCAGGGACACCGTAGGGAATACAGACGGTACAACGACACCTCACACTTACACTGTAGGAATATTAGGGATATTTTTCTGCTCGGATAGAATTTCTTTCTGCGTCCCCAGTTATAAACTCCGACCAGGAGAAAGCAGCGGTCTCCATGGAGCTGTAAATAATAGGTTATGGAAATAAAGAATGTTATTTAAAATGTAATTCATTTGCCATGTTGTGTATTTCTCTGGAAAAAATGTTAATGTCAATAAATAAGTTATAACTTATAATGAAAGCTGAATGTTTGAGCCACGTGTTTCTGTTCTTTGAAAGCTTTTGAAAATAAAACGGAGACTGCTGTGAGACAGAACAACGTGTCAGAAGACTCGTGAACTAATTCTACATTTAAAACAAATAAGAGATAAACATGACAGGACACAAGGACAAGTCACAAAACAGACGAAAACACGTCGAAAATGAAGCAGCATTAAAACTAACAGCTGTGAATTTACGAGCTGTGATGTGAAATGCTGATTTTTTTAAATTATTTTTTTTTACTGATGTGTTCGAAGTCATTCTGTGTGTTTTCTGCTCCAGGCCACGTTTGGTCGTTTTGTTTCATTTTTTAAATGTTATTTCTTTTAGACGTGTTGCTGTTTAATCCTCAGGACCACCAGCCCACGGCAGAGTGACCACACTTGTATGTTAAAATGCAAAACAGAACAAGGATCCCAACTCCCGTTAATCCACTGACCTCCTGCACACAGTGACACCCTGTCCTCTGTGCTCAGATTATGAAAAATAATAATTAAGGACCCTACATATTATTTCACAAAATAAAAGCCCATTAACATTGCCATATGTTTTTTTAGATTCTTTTTACTCTTTCAGTAGAAACAACTGGTGGGCCGAACTGAACCACACTGCGGCCCTGATCTCCGTTACACATGCCAGATGAGCTTACGGTTCCGGGACGTTGTTGAAATATTTATTTTTTCTAAAAACTGATTTTTTTAGGCGGATGACATGACGGGCTGACTTCCACACAGGATCCCGTCAGGAGGCTCGGTGACAGCAGGCGCGTCGCGCTGCTGCAGAGGCATCTGTCCGCTCAACTTTGTGGCTGTTTGAAGTGTCGTCAGAAAGCCACATATAGACTCAGCCCGGCTCACTGTACGCTCTGAGCCACTTTGCTTCACCATTTATTGACAGACACGATCTTAATAATGCAGCATTTACACTTGACTCCGGCGTAATGGCGCAAATGATCAGAGATAACATGGGCCCTTGAAAGCGAATTACATTAACCAGCTAAACGGCTTGGGGAGACTTGATTGGGGAGGGTGGGGTGGGGGGGGGGGGGGGGGGTACCGCCGCATCCGGAGCCGCTCATCAGAACAGGAGATAATGGAGCACTCAGGCCGCAGCTCCTCATCTGGGCCTCCGCGTTAATAGACCACGACTTATTCTCCTCACGGCTCCTGGAACAATATTATCCCTGCACACATTCTGTCGAGAGGCAGATCCGTGCTCCCAAATGGCGCTCTTTCTATTAACAGCTAATTAGCGCTCAGCCGGGCCGACCGGGCCTGCAGAAGCCTGGCAGAGCTAATATTGCCAGATGAATGCCCTGCTCACCTATTTCATCAGTCTGCACCACACACACACACACACACACACACACACACACACACACACACACACACACACACACACACACACACACACACACTCAGGCATCTGCGGGAAAATCCACCAAACTGTTAACTACAATAACACAGACTGAAGGGCTGAGTTATAGGGGCACTCTGTAGTTTTGGACAAAAATCTGAACTGAATTTTAATATTTACAATATTAATGAGGTCATAATACAAACTCAGAAATATCTATTTTTCCATGAGTGAATAAACAAGCTGTTCTCAGAGGAAAATAAGGCCCCAGAGCACTGTCTGAAGCTAGAAAGGTGGCAGGGTCCGCCACATATACACAAAGTAAAACAGTATAAATTGTGTTGTCCTTTATTTATTTAGTTTGTGTACTCAGTTTATTCATCGTGAAAACAAAGAGAGGCAGAAACACTCAGCCAATGAAGATCTTTCTCTTCTCATTAACATGTCTTCACCTGAACTACAGAGCGCTCCTTTAAAATAAACAGTAACAAGGCTGTTAAATTCAACTATGTGGAGACAGCCAGGGTCGTCTCACGATGAAGGGATGAGGTCTGACAGGACGGTGTGATGAAATGCCACCTGATGGTCTGGATCCCGACTGTCACTGGAAAAACAAAGAACCAAACACAAAATTCCCCAATTAATGAAAAAATAGGCGAATACATTTGTCTTCTTACAAAATGTTTAATCCAAAGCAAATGTTACAAACCTGCTCAGGGACCCTTAACATACTGACTCCCAAACATCAGCTTTCAGAACTGAGAGAGAATGTTTGAGGTAAAACCCACCAGGTTCACAGAGACAGTACCAGAGACACGAGCTGTCCTCCACACATTCCTCCAGAGAGCAGCCAGAGCCGCACTCTGATCAGATACCTTCATTCTAACGCTCTCCGTGTGACACGAGGGAGCAGCACGAGCGACAAAGACGCAAATTTCACTTTTATCCGAAGCACAAGCACACACACACACACACACACACACACACACACACACACACACACACACACACACACACACGCACACACGCACACACACACAGCAGCCTGCAGCCTGCGGGACACGGACCACAGTGTCGGAGCAGTAAACAACCTGAGGCAGCAGACAGGTTGCCCTTTTCTCTGCGCCGTTTCTCCTGCACCTCTCCAACATCTGAGCAACCGCCTCGACATCCACAAACACGTTAATTGACGAACGGGAGCTTTAATTAAGGCGCGCGCACGCGGAGGAGATTAGAGGAAGGAGCGCGAGAGCGGGAGCGCGCTAATCGGCTGTCAACAACATGAGGACATCTTTCTTTTGCTCCCACCGCCACCGGGGGATCACCGGGGATTCAGGCAATTTACGGGCCACAAAGGAGCTCGTTTGAGACAGGAAGAGAAGAAAAGAGAGAGGCGGACTTTTTGTCTGGACGCCTGAATTGATTGTAAATGGGAGATTAGCGGGAAGCTTCAGCAGCGGCCGTAAGTGCCCGGTGGAGGAGGAGGGAGAGAAAGGGACCAATTAAGTCTACCAAATGTTAACTTACATCAGTTTCCCCTCAGTTTAGCCCACATGAAATTCCAATTAAAGCGTCCCCGCACCAGCAGCTCTTTCTTGTTGAGGAGGGTGGAGGGGGACAGTCTGTGTTGCAGCCAGCACACCACGTTCCCACAACATCTGATCACATCACCTACAGGCTCTGGATGGGCCACTTGGACAGCTTTTTATCCAACATGCATTTTATACTAACACCCTATAATGACAGCTGCAGGGGGAATGCTGCAGGCTGTACGAAGGTCCTTGTAGTAACCGTTAGTTGAAAGCAATAATGTTTGTGTACGTCCTTCATTAAAGGCTTATTCATATGATTATAATAAGTGCATAATAATGATTTCACTTCAACAAGGCAGTGTTCCTGCTTTAGATCTGATCGCTTCAAAAAGCATAGTTCAGTGTAACATTCAACTGCTAAAAGATTCATTCTAAAGTAGGATATTAAAAAGAAAAAAGGTTTAACAGTGGCATAATATGTAAGTTAAACTCAATACATGTGTTTGTAATAATAATATAATCAGTTATAAGATATTCTCAAATTTATTTTCAATAATAAGAAAGGCTCTTATTAACATTCTCAAACAAATGTATTATAAGTGCTTATAAATGTGTTATAATCTAACAATAAACCAGTCTATTATGTTATTATTAACACAGATATAGTCTTATTAATGTTAGAAGGACTTATAAAGGCTTGCCTATTAACTAACACTTATTATAAGGAGCTTAATATAAAGCGTTATCAAGAAGCAGCCTTATCAGGCTGCTGGCGGGTCAGAGGGGTTCTGTACTGTACGTCTCTGGACCTTACTGGTCTACAGAAGACGATTAGAGCCACTGTGAAAAATGTATTTGACTTTTTTCTCAGAATAATGATTTTTCTCAGAGTTCTGACATTAAAGATGAATTCTGAAAACACTAAAATAATTTATTTGACAGTGGTCCTTATTCTCCTCCGTACAGCTGCATATACAACAGGATTCAAGTTGTGTTTGCTGCAGCTGTCACATGGCTTCAGTGTGTTATGTTAATCAGTACTTGTGTTTCTGATCATTACAGTTCCCTGAAAGTATTACAATTAAATTACCACCACTATGATTGGTGACGATGTCAGGGGTAGAGGTTTGAGTTGTTTTATGTTTATAGGACTTTTTGTCATATCCTCCTATTTTACAAAGCTGTAATCACCTGCCTTTGTATTCTGTGAATGTTTTAAGGCATTCCTACAGAATGTTCTTGCATTGTTAGATACAGATTGTTAATTTGTGACTTGTAAACATTTGTATTAAAACAGAGAGTTTGAGGATGTGCCCGGGGGCACAGATGGAATCTCCTTGCAAAAGTTCAAATCTGAAAAGAAAGGTGTGAAATTTTCTCTCATTGCTTTAAGAAAGTACAGAAATCATCTTTAAGAGGACATCAGGTTTCACTGTTTGTTCCAGCACATTTATATTTGCTTGTTGTTCAGATTGTGGTCTTTATATTGAGATCAGCTTCTGCTTAGAAACCTGAAAGGCTTGGACGGGCCCTGATGTTAGGCAGCCCCCACCCCCTCCACCAACATACACTCACTCGGCCCTCGTTAGGGAAGCACTGGCCCTTTGGCACAATGAGCCTCCAGGATTCATTGTTAAGTACTGAGGGGTTAATGAGCAGTGGCTTCTCCTCACTCTTTGGCTCTATTCCTGCTTTAAATGAGAAGCCGTTGAAAGGATGGAGGACAGAACACGGCACAATTAAATTCAGAAATGTTTAAATGTTATGTTTAAAAACACGTGTGCTACATTTCTTGTAAAGATCAGGTTTGGCATAATATTTACTGAAGAAAATCATGTCATTGACCCTGATTTGGCTTTTTAAAAATTACCAGAAAGCCCTGAATGTGTCGGGCTCAGTACTGAGGAATCCAGGGTGTGATGCATGGAAATGAGCCACTCAAGAAGCAGCCGAAAACACAGATTAAAATGGAACAGCCGTGGCATTCACTCGCACCTCATTTAGATTCTTTTACAAAGTCAACCCCGAGCCTTTCTCCACCAAAACCCAATCAGAATGTCTTAAAGACAGCGGAGAGCAGCTTGTCCCTGGGATGTGCCTGCCCGCCTGCCTTGGCATGTCAAGGGCACAGCGGGCCGAGCGAAGGTGCTTTGTGGCTGGGAGGGGAAGTGGTGGGCTGCTGGGAACTGAGAAGGGAGGGAGCTCTCATCGCTGATATGTTGTCAGACTCCACTCTCTGACCTCCATCCATCCATCCATCCATCCATCCATCCATCCATCTTCAGGGTGAGGAGTGGAGGGGGAACCTCCGCCTGACCAAACCAGGTTTTGCTGTTCCTAAACAAACTCAAGAGGGCTGACACTGAAGGCTTATACTATCATTTTTGATTGTTTAACCCATTTCATGATCACAAAACATCCTCATACTTCTGAGTGTTCACTGATTCATTGCCTCATTTGTTCTTGTCATGACACTCTGAAACATGACACATTAACATAGACCGCACGCCAAAAGTGACTTCAATTAAAATGAAATCATTCGCCGACAATCAAGTCAATTAACTATCATTGCTTAAGCATACATGCCAAACGTTTACAGGTCTTCTCTTGAATGTCTTCTGGTCTCTTTACATGTGGGAAACTTCTTATTATATAATACTTCAATGAATGGACTTCTCTAAAGAAGCATGGTGGAAAGTATATCTGCAGCCTTTATAGCAGTGCCACAATCTCACTCTTCTTTCGTTTTAGTATGCTCTTATTTATTGGCAATACTGACCTGTTTTAATTAGTTTCACCTACAGCACACCTGACTAGTACAAAAGATAGAACCATTTAAAGTGACTTTAAAGGTTTTGTTGATTGAAGCGTCCCTTTGGACAGAGGCCGTGTGATCTGTTGTAAAGATCTTTGCTTTTTGTTTTGGAAGCGAGTGACAGAGAGTCTGCAGGATGGATCGTGATGAGGTAATGTTTTTACATGTGATATATGTGATCAGACCCGAGCACAGGCATTAATAATAACTACATTAAAATAGCAGTCTTTTCATCAATGGTCTCGTTTGCTGTTGTCATTTATAATCATCAGAGGAATCAGAGACTGTTTCACAAACACTTAAAAGTTCCTCATAGTCGTTAAATACTGGCAATGTACGTTTCTGCAAAACTAGTGATATGTTGACACTTTACATTTCTTTAGGTTCGGTTTTTAAGTTTATTTTGTGACAACACTGTGCTTATGCTAGGTTTAGACACAAAACCCACCTGGGGCCTGTTCCATAAAGCCAGCTTAAAGAACGGGGATTCAAGTGGAACACCTGACTTGAATTGGGGATAAAACCATTCCATACATTTCAATCCAGACTCACACAGCTGGACTAATTCAACACAGGTTCACCTTGTCAAGATAACTGAGTGTGTACAATATTCAGAAGCAGCCTGTGAGGTCGCACATAGATCAAACTGATCCACCATGACAAACAACTGTGTTTAACAGCGAGCAGCCACGGAGCAGTACTTACTTTTGGAACATACAAAGAGTTTAATAATCTACACACAAAAAGACAAGACAGCTGCCAAAAATAAAATCAGACAGTCTAGAAAGGCTGAGCCATTGAACGAGTCAGTAGGAACTAATTTAAAATGTGACTGTGCGCTTCAGCTTGAGCAACTCACCATAAAGTGCGTGCTTCATATACTGAGGCAGATCTCAAGGCAGAAATATGGGTTTGAATCCAATGTTGGCACCTTTTGCAAAGTGTGGAGAAAAGTCTCCAGGTGATAATGAAGTTTATAATGTTATCTAAAGTTTGCTCACTGGCTATAAATACACTTATCACCTATTTGTAGAAGGTTATTTCTTATTTCACCATTTTAGTTCCTCTTAATTACAACACATGGTGTTTCTCAGCATTTATTTAATTTATTAAAAATCATACACTCACTAAACATATGTAAGTTTACTTTTATTATTTTATATGGATCAACCAGTTCATTTTTAAACAAGGTTTCCCATTGGGCAAATAGAGAATAGATGCGGTCTGGTCAATGGTGTATATATTTTTTTGGCAGTTGTTCTTAAATAATTATTAACCCATTATCTTTCTCTTGGGGTAATTTATATTGAGATGTATTTTCTGTAGCATTGGCCGATGATGCAGTGATAGAGTTTTAAATATAAACTGTAGCAGACTCGGGTGGCAGGCAGTGCTCCTTCTTTTCACCAAAGACAACAAGTTTAAGGCATCACACTCATGGTGCGAGAATGTCTTTTACCACAACAGTAACTGTAATCTATTAGAAACATCTGAAGTACATTTGTGGTGATTTAGAAAGGTGTTTGAGGCTTATGGCCTCTCAAAGCATACAGGGAATCTCTGCCCACCTACCCCCAACACGTTTACCATTGTATAATCTATGTAATGCAGCATTCATTATTTATTTGAGTTGGCTAACTCAAACTTTAATTTTTCTGTCTGATGGTGGTCAATAAAGTCAAATAATATGTCTACTCTATGTCTATACGTTAAAGGAACTCAGCAACTCAAGCTTAGCCTGACAGTTAGCCTGCCCTGGACCAGGCTAGTTTCCCAGCATAAATTACCAGAGTAACTGAGCTTGAACTAAACTTTGTTCTCTTTTGTATGCAACCGAATCAATCGGAAAAAAAGTCAGACTAATGAACTAATGGTAATCTTGCTTTATGGAACAGGGCCCTGGTTAGAGTTAGGAAAGAGGAGTTGGGGGTGGGCATGGTCAAATGTCATCATGTAGATGACAAAATGCTGTAGCCAATGAAGAGTAACACTTATAAAAGTGTTTCACGACAATCTGTATTTAATGTTTTATAAGGCTACAATAGTAATAAAAACTCCGGTTTAGTCAAATTTTTGGGACAATTAGGACAGGATTCAGGATTCCTGACAATTGCTATCGGAAATGTCCTGAACTTTTCAGGACACGTGGTCAGCCCAGTAGTAACTGAACACATCTCAGTGGTATGCATTTCATGTGATCACTTAGCTCAGTAAAGAGTAACAGATGTTTGCAATAATTATCAGTGACTACAGATCATTGAACTGAACAAAACAATTCAAATCAACAAAGTGATTCGTAGTCTTCATGTCATGTTTGAGAACAGAGCCCAGTCTTCAGGAGAAAATTTTGGCAGTTATGTTGCTGCACACGTATACGTTCATATCTGTATGTGCCATATGCTTTGTACCCTTGTTGACATTGCTACAACACATGTCATGTCATGATCACATTAAATGTTTATGTCCTGGCTTTCATGTTGGGATGTGGAGGGGATGGTGGTTGAGAAAAAGGTAACAAGGCTGCCAAGCCAGTGACCACAGTTCAAGACAGCATTTCAACATTTGTAAGTGGTACATCGCAGGATATCTTTCACAAGAGACCTTGAAACAATTCCCAGCCATGTGTGTGGCTTTTACATGCTCCCCCTCTGCTGGCCAGGATGTGTCAGTAGCCCCATTCACATTGCCGTTTGAGTGCGGGGATCCTGCGCCAATTCTCCGCCTCCTCCTCTGTGTGAAAGTCTCAGGTGCGGTGAGGGGTGAAATTTCGCTGCGCCTCTGATGCTTCCTCCGGAGGTAGTATCAGAGGTAGCATCAGAGGTAGCATCAGAGGTAGTATCAGAGGTAGCATCAGAGGTAGTATCAGAGGTAGCATCAGAAGTAGTATCAGAGGTAGCATCAGAGGTAGTATCAGAGGTAGCATCAGAGGTAGTATCAGAGGTAGCATCAGAGGTAGTATCAGAGGTAGCATCAGAAGTAGTATCAGAGGTAGCATCAGAAGTAGTATCAGAGGTAGCATCAGAGGTAGCATTAGAGGTAGTATCAGAGGTAGCATCAGAAGTAGTATCAGAGGTAGCATCAGAGGTAGTATCAGAGGTAGTATCAGAGGTAGCATCAGAAGTAGTATCAGAGGTAGCATCAGAGGTAGCATTAGAGGTAGCATCAGAGGTAGTATCAGAGGTAGTATCAGAGGTAGTATCAGAGGTAGCATCAGAGGTAGTATCAGAGGTAGCATCAGAAGTAGTATCAGAGGTAGCATCAGAGGTAGTATCAGAGGTAGCATCAGAAGTAGTATCAGAGGTAGCATCAGAGGTAGCATCAGAGGTAGTATCAGAGGTAGCATCAGAAGTAGTATCAGAGGTAGCATCAGAGGTAGTATCAGAGGTAGTATCAGAGGTAGCATCAGAAGTAGTATCAGAGGTAGCATCAGAGGTAGCATTAGAGGTAGCATCAGAGGTAGTATCAGAGGTAGTATCAGAGGTAGTATCAGAGGTAGCATCAGAGGTAGTATCAGAGGTAGCATCAGAAGTAGTATCAGAGGTAGCATCAGAGGTAGTATCAGAGGTAGCATCAGAAGTAGTATCAGAGGTAGCATCAGAGGTAGCATCAGAGGTAGTATCAGAGGTAGCATCAGAAGTAGTATCAGAGGTAGCATCAGAGGTAGTATCAGAGGTAGCATCAGAAGTAGCATCAGAGGTAGCATCAGAGGAAGCATCAGAGGTAGTATCAGAGGTAGCATCAGAAGTAGTATCAGAGGTAGCATCAGAGGTAGTATCAGAGGTAGCATCAGAGGTAGCATCAGAGGTAGTATCAGATGTAGCATCAGAGGTAGCAACAGAGGTAGCATCAGAGGTAGCATCAGAAGCCGTTTTTATACTGGACAGCAACCCGCCAATTTGGCTGTCCTTTTTGCGGCTAGTTCCGCGAATTTAGACAGACCGTGGTATATTGGGGGTCTGTTTTGGTCTGCCAAAGGCATCGATGTGCTGGCAATTGCGTGACATGGGCGGAGGTGTCGATGACGTGCACTGTTGTGCGACGCACAGCCGGGAGTTTTAAAAGCAGGAAACAGCTGATCACAGCAGTCAGTTCATCACTTCATCCGTGAAGCGACGGGTTACCCGCAAAAACAGTTTCTGATGGTTAAAAAATATATTCGTATAAACTAACGGGTACGGGCACGGGCGGAACTGAACTAAGACGGGCGGGGCGGCGGGCAGCATCAGAGGTAGCATCAGAGGTACTATCAGAGGTAGCATCAGAGGTAGCATCAGAGGTACTATCAGAGGTAGCATCAGAGGTACTATCAGAGGTAGCATCAGAGGTAGCATCAGAGGTACTATCAGAGGTAGCATCAGAGGTAGCATCAGAGGTACTATCAGAGGTAGCATCAGAGGTAGCATCAGAGGTAGTATCAGAGGTAGTATCAGAGGTAGCATCAGAGGTAGCATCAGAGGTAGTATCAGAAGCCGTTTTTATACTGGACAGCAACCCGCCAATTTGGCTGTCCTTTTTGCGGCTAGTTCCGCGAATTTAGACAGACCGTGGTATATTGGGGGTCTGTTTTGGTCTACCAATATGACGCCTTGGAGGGTACACTTTTTGCCACCTCCATTGCTATGTAAATCCAAGGCGTTTGCCCTGGCAATTGCGTGACATGGGCGGAGGTGTCGATGACGTGCACTCTTGTGCGACCCACAGCCGGGAGTTTTAAAAGCAGGAAACAGCTGATCACAGCAGTCAGTTCATCACTTCATCCGCGGAAGTCAAGATGAGCAACTGGAAAGCCACTGAGATCCGGGAGATGCTAACCATCACATCCGAGAGAATCGTCAATAACCAGATCACTCATCACTGTTCACGCCCAACGTCGTGCTTCACGTCACGTGACATGTTTACGCCTACCCTAGTGGTGGCTTTTTTGAAAAGGAGGAATATTACACCTCCGTTTCACATAGACAAGGCGGCAGATTGGAGCCTTTACCTGACTGCAAATGTGGCGCATTTTCTAACTAAAAGGGGCTAGAGGTAGTATCAGCGGTAGTATCAGAGGTCGCATCAGCGGTAGTATCAGAGGTAGCATCAGAGGTAGTATCAGAGGTAGTATCAGAGGCGCAGTATTGGCGAACCGAACCAGTGTGAATGGATAAGCCGACGGCGCGGAGCGGGGGCCTGTCGACCTGACAGTCAGATAACTAAACAGATCCTTCACTGAACAAAATAAAGAGAACTGTCCCACAAAGCAACGTTACAGGACTAAACAACAGTAACGTAGTGACTGGTCGTGTCTTTGGCAACTTATATGAGGAAAAAAATACTGCAGTTATACGTGGTGTCAAGTGTCCTCCTGTCTGTCCTACCGACTCTTTGTCACATTTCTGCCCAAAAAACAGTGTCTGTTCCCGGCAAAAAACTTTAACTTACCTAGTGTTTGTTGCAGTGAAAAAACACCGCGACAGTCAGCCCTCCTGGCTGAGACTTCAGTGAACTTTCCCCCAGAAAACAGCATCCCTCCCCACGAGTGAAAGAGTCAGACAGCGTCCTGTTTACTGATGGCGATTATGTAATTATGTAATTATGTAATTTAGAGCGAAAGACATAACTCTGTCACCTTCCAGGATGTATGGTGGATCAGGATCTCAGTCACAACACATTATAACAGCATCCATATGATTATAAACAGTCAGCGGGTACATGTTTAGATTAACAGGAGGACACTGGGGGAAACATGTTTAAAAAAACACACAGACGTCATCATCATGACGTGTACCGTCACGCCTCTTTTGGAGCCGCGGTACCAGCTTTCTGTGTGAATTACACACTGGTTCATCTTTACACGGGGGGCGGTTGGCTCTGTGTGAACAAACAACGGCGGAGTTGGTGAACTGGCGAACCGCCGCTGCGGCAATAATGCGACGACTCTGTGTGAAAATAGCTACTGTGGCTGATGTTTGGTCTCCTGCCTTTCCAGGTGATAGCAGTCTGGCTGATTAGGAATAACCAATAAGAGGGGGTAGGGCACTAGGCTCTGTCCCTGGCAGAGTCCTGCAACGGGTCGGGTACCCGACGGGTTACCCGCAAAAACAGTTTCTGATGGTTAAAAAATATATTCGTATAAATTAACGGGTACGGGTACGGGCACAGGCGGAACTGAACTAATACGGGCGTGGCGGCGGGTAACTATTTTCATCATTTTATTGTGAAAAGCAGTGACTTGACACTTGCGTGACACTTGACTAATTCCGGCTAAATAAACAACGTCACGGCCACTGTCACTGAGCCGCCCGCGCCAGTTAGCTGCTGAGCGAAATGGACGACATAAAATTGAAGTTGGCGAGTGGAGAATATGAAATTGTGGCCAATACATCATCAAGGGCCAAGTCGGACGTCTGGGAAAAGTTTGGTTTGCTTCAAGACCAAGAAAATAACGTAGTTAGTGGCCACGCCGTCTGCAAGAAGTGCAAAAAAGTTTTAGCTTTCGAGCCCCGCAAGCTTGGTACTTAGTCGCTGAGAAAACACGCAGAGACTTGTTGTGGGAAAGCCGCTGCTGGGTCAATTGAGAGATTCATTTCCAAAAGCAAAAACGAGCTCTCAACACCAGACCAGGCGGCCAAGGACGCCATAACCAAGTTGGCGGTGAAATTTGTGTCTCGGGATGTCAGGTCGTTGTGTGTGGGGAAAGATTCAGGGAGCTAGCACAGGGCTTGGTTGACGTTGGGGCACAGCCTGGACGCTGTGAAACTTCTGCCGGATCCAACAACTGTGTCACGCAGACTCACAAACTGTGCCGAGGAAATTAGAGAGAAACTCATCCCAGAGCTGAGGAAGCAGCTGACTGAAAGCAATGCTGCAGTTACGTTGGATCTTTGGACAGATGACTACCGGAAAGTTGGTTATCTTCGTGTCACCATGCATTATATCGACACAAAGTGGGAGTTGATTGAGCACGTGCTTTGCACAGCTGAATGGGACAGTTCGTTACGCAAAACTGCAGAAAACTTGAGACCAGCAATCATGCAAGCACTACGCAAATACAGCCTGGATGAGTTCTTCCCTAAACTGGTCTACGTGACTGACAGAGGCGCAAATATAGTTGCCGCACTGCGCAATGTTACTAGGCTTAATTGCGGTGCTCACATCTTGAACACAGTGCTACATACTACACTTAGTGGTACCCCAGCAGCTGAAGATGACTTCTTTGACGAAGTGTCTGCTCTCATCGAGTCTCTTGTAACTTACTTTAAGCAGACAAATCTCCAGAGTCGTCTGAAGATAACGCTGAAAGTGGCCGTGGAGACACGCTGGAATTCTCTACACACAATGCTGGACTCAATCTACAACCAGTATGAACAAGTCCGTGCTCTTCTGGAGGAACGAGGAGAAGAACACCGCCTCACCAACTTGAGCACAGAGACTCTGGGTGACATGGTTGCCTTTCTGACACGATTCAAAGAAGCCACCGAGGCCTTGGAGGCTTCAAAAACCCAGACTCTTCACCTGACCGTTGTGTGGTTGGAGCGCCTGAGAAATCACCTGCAGCCGTCTACAACTGACAGCATGACACTGTCCTCGCTAAAGAAAAAAAGCCTCAGGATACTGAATGAAAAATTCCAAGTGCATTTCCTGCATAAGATGGCCGTGTTCTTGCATCCCAAACTTAAAAGCCTCAAGCTGCTTGCAGACCAGACCCAGGGTGACGTGATAAGTGTTTATGCCGAAGCACGACGTCTTGTTGGTAAGAATAATTGTAAAAAATACTTTAATAAGCTACAGTAATAACTTGGCTCGCTAAATGTGTGTTTTTGGCGTTCCATATCCTTCAACTATTTGAATCTATTTTGTTTGTCTCTTAAAATAGCACTAATCCTATTATTTATTTTTCTTCAATTTCGTTTTTTATTATTTTGAAGAACACAACCATGGAACCCCTCCGGCCCGCAGACTCAGGCCGTGGCTGCCGCTGCACCGCCAGAAAAGAGACCCTGTCCAGGAGCTGATGATTTAGCAGACGTGGAGGACTCCAGTGACGAAAGTGTGCAGGCTCTGGATGAGGTGGCAGCCTACATCGAACTAAAGACACCTAAGGACAAGGACGGCACTTTTGATGTTTTGTCTTGGTGGAAGGAGCATGCCGAATCATTTCCTAACCTTGCCCTGATCGCACGGAATGTGCTTGCCATCCCAGCATCGAGCGCAGCGAGTGAAAGAGACTTTTCTACTGCTGGATTTGTCATTCAAGAACGGAGAACCCAGCTTAATCCAGAGACAGTGGATGATATACTTTTCCTGCACAGCAATCTCGGGCTCAAAAAGTTTATTTATGTTAGTTCATATGATTTCAACTTCATGTTCAACATTTAGTGTGGAGTGGACAATATATACATATTTTCCTGCTAACTTCAAACTGTTTTTGTTTAATGTAGTGGCCTCGTAGCTAAACCTGTCTGGCTGTGGTATGTTTTTCTTTTTTCCTTTTGCACAACGCACTTGTACAGACTGGTGCATGATTTTATTTTGAATATTCAAAACGGAAGATGTTTATATGCAATGCCGCTGAATTGATGTTGTCTGTAGCCTTTATCACAAAGGTAAAAAATAAAGCGGTTAAAATTTAGTGAATTGTGTCTGTGCTGTTTATGTAATGGTGGATACCGGGTCGGGTAACGGGTGTCTTTATTGACGGGCAGGTCGGGTCTGGATTGGATTTAGATATAATCACGGATAGCGGGTTGGGTAACGGGTCCCTTTATTGACGGGTGGGGCGGGTGCGGGTTTCCAAAATTGGACCCGTGCAGGACTCTGGTCTCTGGCTCTCTCTGCATTCCACCTGACCTGAGATGCAGTCAGCCAGCCTGTAGGCTGCCTGTGGTATTATGTTTTGTTTTATGTTCATCTGGTGGGTGCAGTAGTCTAGTTTTTGTGGCTTTGTTTCAGTTAGGTTTAGTTGTTTCCTTGTGTTAGGGTAGAGGGTTAGCCCCAGCTCTGACGGCCCTGGTGGGTTGGTCTGTGAGGCTGCCCTTCTTTTGTTTATTTTGGCCGGCCCATCAGTTTGTTTGTTTTATCAATTAATAAATTTATCTTCCTTTAAACTGCAACTTGTTTGTCTTGTGTTAGACCTCATTTGGAGTACCCCCTAACCCTAACCGAGTGTTTTCTGTGCCTAAAACCTAACCTAAGCACAGTGACATCACAGGGTACAATTGAAAAATTATCCTAAAGAAACGTCAAGTTGCACCATAAAGAAATGTTAACCTTCAATATATCCACAGTGTCCAGAAACTAACCCCTTCAAGACTTACTTCTGGTAACTGGGTTGGTTTGAGAAATTGTGATCTCAGGGATGATCAGGGGTGTTTGTTTCAGTGTAAACAAAGAAATGGTAAGGGTTAATCTTTTTTATTATAAATGCTAAGAGATGGTCAAACGCATTGGATAGTAAGAATTCAAACTTCACTTTCAGGGAGTGCACTGTAAAAATGGACTGAAACACATCGTGAGGCCCAGAGAATAATGCATATGTATTAGATATGCAATCATATTAACCATGTAACCATGTGATGGATGAGACTGGCTGGGGCAGCCATTTTGGGATTGGGAGACAAGTTCTTTGTGTAACAGGTGCTATAACAAAACCAGTCATTACTTTGGATGTGCCACTGAACACAAAACATTTTTTTTTAAAATAAATAAAAAAAAAAAAAGAATTGTTGCATAAAAAACACAATATTATGCCCACATCACTGCAGACAAATCAACACACATAACACAATCTATTCAAATATGTATCTCTTTGTCCAGTTAATTACGGGCAAATTAATTTGATCCTCTACTGCTGCAAACCAATGAGCCATTTTCTCCATCACGCTCTGGCTGCATTCAGCTCTTTTCTAGTGGCATTAAAGCTGTGTGTCATTGTTGGGGAGGATCAGTTGATTTGGGGATGTCCGGTGCCGTGGATAATCCCTTTGACCTGACCTGGCCCCGCTGGGAAACGTCCTCTCCTCCTTTACTTAAGGCCACTGTGTTAATGATGAACCACTCTGCTAGCTCACACAATTAAAGGCCCCCTCAGATTTAATAGAACTCTACATGGTGCTACACAACAAGCTGAGATCACTATAGGATGAGTATTCACTGAAGAAACTAGTGACTGACTGATAAGGTTATTTTATTCAGATAAAGATTGTAAATAATCAAGTAGACCGACAACTGATATCTGGGACTGATATACATTGGCAGTAAAAATAAAAAATCTTTAATCTGGTGTCCAAAGTTAGAATAACCATAACTCAAGTACTGTACTGAAGTACAATTTTGAGGTACTTCACTTTAGTATTTTCTTTTTCTGCTACTCTATACTTCCACTCCACTACATTTAGTTGACAACTTTAGTTTGTAGTTACTTTGCAGATTCAGATTATTCAGTGTTCAAGGGCTGATACTTATAACGTGTAACCAATCAGACATTGAGTGAGACAATAATTGGATAACTGGAAAAATGCTTAATACCGGCCCCCATAATCAGCCAGGCCAATAATCAGTCTATCTCTAGCAAAACACTGTATGCTTAAATAATGCTGAATACTAAAGGAGGACTGAGGAAAGTGGCTGAAGTCATACGATACATGTTAAACTTCAGACGATTATGATTTAAAGATTTAACATAAGTGATTAACAGTTTAGTCTCATTTCTAGATAAATGTAAAGTCTGAATTGGGCATTTTCATGTGTGATCGGCAGTTTGTTACAAACTCCACCTTTTTCCTGAACACAATCTCTCAGCTGTTTTGTAAAATGCAGGGTTTAACCAGCTTTGTGAGACAAGAGCCTGACTTACAGCACATGGACTCTTTGGACAGCCCTCTGTAGATACAGTCACACTGACTCCAGCTACATTCATCCTTTTCAACCTCAACAAAGAAAGAATTGGTCTATCTGTGTCTCAAAACAAAGTATGTATGAAGTTACAGTATTTTGTAAAATAAGAGGAGGCTGGATGTGTTCATAGCCATGGTAAAGCCATTATCTATCCACGGCACATATGTCCCTCTAATACATGCATGAATACTTTGAGGGGACGACATCACATGAGGCGAGATTTATAGTTGGCAATGCTTTACTTAATTATTTCCTCTACTGCTGATTAATCATTTCCACTAAAAAAGATCGTTAAGTTGTCAGAGAACAAACTGTTTCCACACTGCTAGTTTCACGTACATTAACCCCAAGGGTTGTTTTTAGTTGACAATCAGGTAAAAAAAGTTTGTTTCTGTGAAATAATTTGTTGACTAACTAAATTAATAATTGACAAATCCCACCAGCTTTACAAATGAGAAAGAAACATAAGCATAACAGTTCACATTGCTATAGCTGCAAAAGGTTGTGCATGTTAATCAAACCTGTTGATAGACAACATGTTGATACTGAACAATCTGCTAAACCTCAGATTATTCTCTGTGACAATGTTTTTATCTTCAATGCCAATAATTAAAGATGGGTTTTTTTTCTGTGCAGGACAAATTACAGGTTTGTGACAGGAAACAAGTCTGCTGCATATACTGGCCACCAATCAACAACCACTAACACTCTTATGTTCCACGACTCAGTGAGGACACACCACTTCCTGCATTGTCCCTGAACATTGGCATTGGACATGAATTGTTACTGGTAGAATCTTCCAATATCACGATTCTCCAAATCCACTATTTAATTAGATTTTTGATTTAAACGGATGGCAGAGCACGGACAGCTCTGCTTTTGTTAGACTATCACATTTAGATTTGTAAAGATGAAGAGATCATCGATTTTATGTCCTGACAACTGCCATCTACATTCTCTTCTTTAAAAAGATAAAGGGTATTTTACAACAACAGCTTGGCTTTATCCTGGTGGCATTTTGGAGGTTAGGGTGATGCAAGTTCAAATAATATTCACCAAAAATAAAGTCCAACAAAAATAGTCCAACAATGAAAGATAGAAATTCAGTTTGTTTCAAAGTTTGGTTTCTCAGGTCTGTCCTGAGCAGGGATGGGACAATAGACGATTTTATCACAGATCCTGATAAAAAACAATCACAAAAACTTGATTGTGCTAAATTTTAATTATCGGGATAATCACTAATCAAGATAATTGTGAATATTCTCAATTTGAAAAACATGTCTAGCTCGCTGACGTACAGTACAGTCCTTGGTCCCCTATTGGTTTCCTGAAGAATTGCCTCAGCATGTCACCATGGCTGAAGGCATGGCCTGCACATTGTAACCCCACAAAAATAAGTTCAGTGTGATGTGTGTGTAAATACTACAGACTCCAAACTAAAGACAGGGAGAGAAGGTCACCACCATCTATGTATCCTTTATTTGTGCACGAGGATCCTATCATTTATTACTTATTTAAGATTCTTTGTTTTTCACTAAATAGAGATGTGTCCTATCTGTGATGCCATAAAACTATTTGTTTCCTAACAAAATACAAGGTTAAAGTGATTCCAGTATGTTTTTAGAGCAGTTTTAAGAATATTTTGATGGTTATTGGGATAATATGGTGAATAGCAGTTATGTTGGACAGGGTAATCCAACATGGAATTTTCATATAGTCCCATGCCTAGTCCTGAGTAAACCCTCGCCCTACAAAAATCAATAAAGGATCTCTGGCAATGTTGTCAGTTTAGTTCACTTCCTTCCCCATTAATAAACCCTCTTGTCAAAGAAATCAATGAAAGACCTCTGAAACAACTGGCTGGATTCATGCATGTTGGTATTGATTGAATTTGTAACACAGCATTAGTTATACTGCAGTCTAGTCTGCAGAGAATACATCCTAAATTGAAATTATAGTACATGCATTTTGAATATTATACACAGACACTGTTGCAAATGTGTCTAAATACATCAGATTTGTAACGGTGTGGACAGCCTCTATATGTTCATGTGTTCAAACTTACAATGTGACGACTTACTCACTGACGGATCAGCTGTTCAAACAAGAATGTTTGTTCTCCATTCAACCACTGAGAAATCTAAAATGAGTATATACACTTGAATACACTCTGAAAGAGGTGAGCATGACCAAACAGGAACAGGAGTGAGAAGACGTCCATCTCTCCCCTATAAGTTAAAGATTTATTTTACAGTGCACTGCAGCAGAAACACCCAAACAGACTCAGAGTGATTACCCGTGTGCTTTTTCATAAGTAAGAAACCGACTGAAGTGTTTGCTTTGACTGGTGTGTGTGATAGTAAACTGATTAGAGTATGATAAAGGACTTCATTAAGTATCAAAAACAACACGCTGGTGCCATGTGTGGATCAATGGCCAGGCACAATCAATATCAACAAAAGGCACAAGTACACAAACACAAAATTCATACGTGTGCTTTCAGCTGCCCACTTAATCCATCAGTCAATATGAATAGCACCGCGCATTCTGACTTTACTGGGCGACGGCAGAACCACATCTGTGGAAGCACAATCAATACAGTGACTGAAGTGGAATTCAGCAAGCCCCCCCCCCCGCTGGGCTTCTCTATAAGAGCAATAATGCAGCTCAAGCAGAGGAAGAATTTTCACATTAGCTCCAGAAAGCTGGGCCTGTTTAAGTGCACAAAATTTGTAAGTAATTCTGTTGGTAGGAGCTTTGAGAGCTGAGAGGTTTGTCATTACAGTGAGACGAGTGAAGTGAGGGCTGTTAAAGAGAAAATGTTACACTGGTGCCTGTGCAGTCAACGGGGAGCTGGGCCAGGCTACCTTAAGGCCAGTGTTGCTTCCTCTTAGTGTACAACATGAAGCCTTCTATTTAATGTGAGACAACATGACAACAGTCAAGGCCTCTGTGAAGGAAAAGACAAAGAGCTGGCAGCCTGGGCTCCTAAGTAGAGGTGACATGCCATGATCAAAGGAGAGACTTGGGACTTACAAGCTCACACAGGGTCAGAGGGAAGCCTCAAACATCGCCACCAGGCACGACAGTCAGCAGCCGCCCTGATCTGTGAGATCTGAATTCAGAGGCTGAGAGAGAAAATGAAAAAAAATGAAACTCTTCAACAATAAAATGATGTAATTTGCAATTTAAATCACATCAGCAGTTGATACAAATCTGCGATCTCTCCAGGCTTGAAATCCAAACAAATGCAACAGAGTCAGAGTGTGAAATAACAGGCTGCAGAAACGCAGCATGCCAAAATATTTTCCCTCCTCCATTCTTTCCCTCCCCTTCACTTGCCCCTGCTATACCCGCAGCATATCACTGAATGAAATGCAGCGTGCAATTACCCATTATCCAATCAACTGGAGTCGACACTTAACCATTTGCGCGGCTTTGGGCTCAGCCAATTATCTGTCAGGGCCCTCAGTGGGCTCTCAAAAGCCGAACCTCATTGCATAATTGTACAGCTCCAAATTCATGCCGCGCCACCAGAGACGGAGCAAGGCTGGAGGAGCGCAGGGCTGCTGTCTGAGGGGTCATTGTTGTTGTCGGTGGCTGGCAGGGTGAACGAGGTCTGGTCACTGACAACAGCAGCGACTCGGTCTCCAGCCCCCTGGGGCCTCGGCCATTAGAATACATAATGCAGGGCTAGTCATTTGGAAGGGCTCCAGATCGTGCTCTTCAAAACCCTTTTCGATAATTTGCTACATCACATCTTCATCCTCCCCCCCTCACCCTCCCACCAACCCATCCTGTCACCCATGATTGGACACACAGCCCTAATACCTCCCCCACCCCGGCTTTCCTTGAATCTTGGCCTTGACCTCACAGCACTTGCCCCCATCCTGCTCCTTCACTAAACAAGCACCCCACCACCCAGCCCCTATCAGTCCAGACTAGTCCAGTTCAGTGGTTGCCGGTGGCTGGTTTAACCCCGAGGGCCTGCAGCGCTGGGGCCCCAGCTGAGGAGCCGGGGCAGCTGCCAACTACTTCAACCCTGGCTGTCCGGATGATTGCATATGTCAAGCCGCCACTCCGCGTCAGCCGGGCGCAGGTCTGATCACCAACAATTAAGGGTTAAAGAGAGGGAGGAGGTGTGCTGTTCTTGCATTTGGTGACAAATCGGTGGGGTGTTCCGCTCATCCACGCACAACTTTAATTATATCAGCCAGATACATCTGGGCTGTGTTGTCGTTGTGAGCTATAACCCCATGAATGAGAGTAGTCATACTGCATAAGCTCACTTTGCAAAAAGCAGCTGACCAAACTAAGCCTTCAAAAAACACAACTGCACACAGCTCAGACATCTGGAGGCAGAGCAGTCCTTTTCAATACCTGACTTTTAACATAATTATTTTGTCTGTTTTATGGCTTTATTCACCAGGACAGGCGGAGAGTGACAGGAAATGGGAGAAGAGAGATGACATGCAGCAAAAGGCCACAGGTTGGAACTGAACCTGGGCCACTGCGGGGAGGATACAGCCTCTGTACATGGGTCACATGCTCTAGCAAGTGAGCTAAAATTTTTGATAAAAATAAAGAATATATTTGATTTCAACAAAATAAGCCAAACTTCTTAATGCATCAGAGTTTAATGTCCTCTCACAAACAGCAGTACAAGAGCAGTGAACAGTGACAGTAATGTACAAACAAGCGTCTGACTTCAGCTCAATCATTCTGTCAAAGTAAAAATCTCTAACAAAAAGGAGATTTCCCTGCTTCAAACATCAGTTTGATTATTTTGCCACATTGTGATATATATCAATAACAGAACATATCTTTATTCATAAGATAATGATTTTAAGTGTTTTTCCTCAATGCTTCAGTTTTTCAAACTGTTATGGACACAACTGGTGGATTATTGAAAAGTAATCAGTTTGAGTCACCTGGTTGCAGACCTCTGAGTCTCTGCTCACATGGAAACTCCAATAATCAAGTGACACATAACGGAAATCTGATTATCAGGCTGCTAGTGGAGCCCTGACCGTCCAAAAAGATGTACTGAGATTCAGCAGGCTACTTGTCTGAAGTTGTTGTGGACACCGTCAGCCATAGAAAAAGTACAGACACATTGTCTTCATGGACACAGGGCATTTATCTATGTCACTGGCTCCCTCTAGTGGTTTGAATGGAAAACTGCACAGAAACATTTGGTTTGAGAAGCCCCTCTTCTCATTTCCCAGTTTGTACATCCTCGATTCCTTTCCTCGCCTCCTCTCCCTGCATCTTAGTTCCTCCCGTGAGATGTGAGTGGAGCAGGCAAGGAATGAAAATGACACCTCATTGCTTCAGAACCTCATTTTAAAGCATCGTAAATTAAATCTGAAGTGTGTTACAGTTGCATCATCTGTCACAGTGTTCATGACAACTTATCCGTTTACTCATCTCACTGTCAGGATGGACACAGTATGATCTGCATGATGTAACTGCTCCCACAGTACCATGACAGTGAATACCTAACATCAATAGAAGGAATAAGAAAATGTTCTTTTTTAAAAAGTAGTGATCTATGTTTAGTGGTGATCTAAACAGATCGTACTTGCGAGGATGTGTGTCATCACTCCTCTCTTTTTACAGTCAGTACCTCAGGTGTTGACCGGCCCTGCTCCAGACAAGAGTCATCAGGTGATCATCTGCATCATGTGACCATCAAAGCTTTCTTTGAGGCTACATCAGCATCACTGTTCATCTATCGAGCAGTCCTGGGTCTAGGACGAGGAGGCCGACCCTGGTCTGTAGCTGTGCTGGGTTTATGTTTGGCTCTCCTGGGTGGCTCTGCTGGACCATCAGTTGGATGTCGGCCTTTACCCAGGAGGAAGTGCTCCCAGACTGGTATAGACTCTTCCACAGACGCCCAGTATCTTGTCTGCAACATAGAAAAAAATATAAACCTTGCTGGCAGACTCAGTACATCTGACTTCATCATGAGGGTTATTCCATGGAGGAGTAAAGGGGGAGATTCTTATGGTGTAAAGTACAAGTCAGGTGAGGACTGCAGAAAAATTCAAACTTAACCTTTATTTAAGCTACATCGACTAATTTACAAACTGAATGCAAGAAGCAACAAAGTTTTCTCTGTCAGGACTTTCAATTCACTTGTTTTTTGTATTGTGTATGTCAGCTGTTAGGGTTAGGGGTTAGCAGTCATCTTCCCACCAACTTGAACTTTATGTATCGGCCAATTTATAATAAAGCGTTTGTTCAAACAACAAAATCCCTTATTTTTCATTCAGCTGAGGTCATCGTGAGTGAAAATAATAATTATAACAACTGTGTAATACTGTGAAACTATGATATTTTCTAAGATGGTGATCGTACTGTGAAAATGTCATACAGGTTCAACCCTGGTTACATTCACCTTTTATAACACAGTTTGGATCCCTACATTTGATTTCTTATAAGGAAATCTACACATTTCTTTGTGCATAGAACTGTATTACATTTACGAGGGCAGTACTGTGGACAGCTACATTTAGAACCTCCTAGCTACTTAATCAACAACAACTTGTTACCTCCAGAGCCAGGAGATATGGTTGTGGTCGCTCTTTTCCTCTGAGACGATCCTCAGTCTCCTGTAAATCCTGCAGATACACAGAACTGACTCAGTCATTAACCATAATCTGTAATCTCTACCCAGAGCTTGGCCCTCAAATGTAGTAAATTCATATATTATATTATATTACATTATATTATATACAGTATTTATCTAAGTCAGTGATTGCAAAAGTGTGGGCCATATGATTAAATATTTACATTTATAAAAGTAATGAGAACTGTTCATGAAATGATTGAGCAATACTCCATCTTAGTCTCATGTCAAAGTTTGGGTGGCCTCGTCACTCTTAAATTTAGGAATAGCTGCTCTAAATGTTTAAAGGTTCACTTAAAACAACCCCACAGTGTGTTAGTGGAACACCTGGGAGTAGTGTTGAAAGCTCTGAATGGTTTAGAGAGCTTCACTCTGTTCCTCTGTTCTTTACACTCTGAGGATACCTCCACCCTCCACACTAACTCACAGGCAGATGAATGTGAAAATGCAGTTTAACACTGTTCTGCCCTCTGCTGAGTGCATGTGTGCTGCAGCGCCCCCTGCTGGCTCTTCAGCAGCAGCAGTAGTATTACAGCAGAGTTAATGAGGTGCTACAGTGTAAATAGTACACTATTTGTCTGTAAGTGTCATGTTTATCATTTTTTGCATGTTAGGAGCATATATAAAGATATATCCTAAGAATATAGTGCTGTAGATTGTTTACTTGAGACAGAGTGAAGGATTAGTTCATTGATAGCTAACATACGTAGCTCTGAGATAATGATTAGCAGAGTGACTCAGCATGTTACATTGTGCTTGTTGTATGTGCTCTGGTCATGTTCTGATCTCTGTTTGTCATTTGTGCTTTTGTTGCAGTTTTACAGGTAAAATTGTGATTCACACCTGTAAAGGTGTGAAGTCACACCTTGTTTTTAACTGCATACTGTTCACTAACCGTCTAGCTTTGAATAGGGCAGCTGATTGTGAGGATGGTATAAATACACTGAAACACCAAAAAAAGAACAGCCATCACCAACCATAATTACATTTTCAATTAATCCATTCATTATTATTTTTGTGGTTGAGTCTTTCTTCAAAAGGGGGTCCATGACCCCTAAGGGGTCCTCATGGGCCGCAAAATCATTGTTTAATAATATTTGGAAAGTTTTTATTTTTCAAAGATTGAAATATGTCTGGAAATACACGTAAACATGAATCCAACATATGACTAGCACAGATAAATTCATAGTTAAGAAAATGTCATTTACACAGCACTGTAGATAGTCTACCCATGATTCCTTGTGCAATCATGTGAGCAAGCTAACCTAACTTTACTCTGAAACACTGTGCAGCACTGATCTGTCACAGGGAACCAGTCAGCTAACTACTTATCACTGCAACATGTTGGCCAGTTATCTGTATTATCATCACACGGGTACAAACGTTCATGTGAGCCACCGTGGATCATTTTGTAAGTTATTGATCGAGGGACTCGGACATCCCCTCCACATCAGAGGGCGAGGCTAACACTGCTAACATATGGCATGCTACAACTGCTGCTGACTTGTGTATACATGGCACTATAGGTCCCGCTACATTATTGTATATAGGCCCAGTTTAATATGCAACAGAATTTTATACAGTATATGTAGTAGAGGGTCCCTGCACCATCTCTCTGTCAGCTAACAAGTCCTTGAAAAATGATACATTTACTGACTAACTTTAGTTTAAACTCTAATTACTCTAACTCTTTTTTTACTCTAATTAACTGGTTATCAGGAGTGTTGCTCTTTGATTTCCCATCAGTGATTAATTCATTAATCAACAAATCACTTCAGTACTGGTTGCTAAAAAGACAACAAGGTAGTCAAGGAAGTGTCAGTGCTGCACTGTGCCCACTCGGTCCTTAGAAGAGCGCTAATCAGCCAAAGTGAAACAGTTCTGCGGGTCGATTACAGCCATGTAGGGCTGATGATCATTCACATCATGTCTCTATGGAGGATGTGGTATGAGCCCGTTGTACCTGCAGCAGTGTGGTGTTCCTGTGGCGCGCAGCCTTCCACTCCTCCAGCTGCTGCTTCCTCTGGATCTTCAGCTGCTCTCTGCGACTCTCCATCTGCTCCAGCAGCTCTGCTCTCCTTCCTAAACTGATGTCACACACAGATGAGAAAGCAAAGTGACAGGAGGACAAAGCCAGGCTTCATACAACACTGATAACCCCAATATGAACACTGCAGTGCATCTCACACTGACAGGTGGGTGGGTCTATTACAGCACAAGCACTTCTATGGTTGTTTAGATGAGACTGAAGATGAATTTGTCATCATAAATTTAATGACATTTCTGTTTGTAATTCCCGTAGTGATATATATACACACAAACAACTTTAAAGATAAATTAATAATAACCAAGTCAGAAAGAGAAACTATTCATGGTGAAGTGTTGATCAGGAGTCTCTCAGCCTGAGGACTGAAGCTGCTCTGTAGTCTGCTGGTACAGCAGCAGATACTTCTGTATCTGTTGTCAGGTGGCAGCAGGGTGAACAGACTGTGGCTGGGTGGCTGTTGTCTTTTAGTATCTTTGGACTCTGTGCAGACGTCTCACTTCACTGATGTCACTGATGCTCTGTAGATGGTACCAGTGATGTTCTGCTGGTTTTAATCACCCGCTGCAGAGCCGTCCTGTCCTGGGCCGTGATGAACCATGCCAGGTTGTGATGTTTCCAGTCAGGATGCTGTCTATTGCTCCTCTGTAAAAGTTGACCAGAATCTTGCTCCAGAATTAACCTTCCTAAGTTTCCTTAAGAAGTGGAGCCTTTTCTGTGCGTTATTAACCAGGGTGGTGATGTGTGATGACCAAGGTAAGTTCTCAGTGACGATAATTCCAAGGAACCTAGAACTGTTCAGCTGCTCCACCTCAGCTGCACTGATGTAGACAGAGGTGTGTCTTTGCCTCCTTGGTTTCGCTGACGTTGAGCAGCAGATGGGTCTCTGGGCACCACTCTGTAAGATTGTTGATTTCCTCCTGATGTGAACTCTCATCATTGTCTTGCTGCTGATGATGGTAGTGTTGTCTGCATACTTCAAACAAATCACATTTTCAAAACAGTGTCCTTCATTCCATGAACAAAATGTAATGAACACATTTACATTGAAGTTGTCAAGTCAAATTCATCATTCATGTCAGCAAACGGATGTTAAAATGGATTCATTGGTAACAAGAGGAAATGAAGGATTGTCTACAGGGACAGTTATAACCCAGGTGGACGTCACTGCAGGGAATTCACCAGACTACGTCCAGCTTCCTCTGGAGCCACAGAAGCTTTATACTACTTCTACCACACATGCAGCAGAGGCCTGGACCACTAACACTGATACACTGGTGGAGTTTGCTTGTTGCAGCCTGAGTCATAATTCAGTGGACAGGTCAGCCTGAGATCCTGTTCTGCTTCATTGGAAACAATCAAAAGCACAATTGTGATTTAGTAACATAAAAATGTGCGCGCGCGCGGAACATAGTTGAAGCAGCGGGCTTCGACTGAAATGACCAGTAAACACGTGAAACATTCCCACAGACCAACGGTGAAAATGTCCCGTCAGCTGTGTGGACAGCAGAGACCCGCTGCTCATGGCAGACCCACACAGAACCACTGCCACACGGTACCGATCCTACTGGTTCGTGTTGAGGCGGACATACTCACATCTCCTCGTGTTTCTCCACTAACTCCATCTCCTCAGCAGACCTCACCAAGGACGGCACATCACCGACAGCACCACGCTTCCTGTTTGTACAGGGGAAGGACCCAGCTGACCACAGATCAGCAAAGTCACCGGAATTTAACACTTGTGTACTTCAAAATAAAAGCACGATTCGTTGGGCGGAAAATCGCATCACCTTCTGAGCTTGTCTTAGTGAAAAAGTCTGTGCTTCCGGTGGTAGTAATGGTTGTGTTACTATAGTTGCACACAGCGTGTAAGAACAGCGCTCCAGGCTTACCACCTGACTAAAAGTGATCCGGTTATCTGCACAAATAATGTGTCACTATTTTGAATCTTCTGATCGGAAGTTTTTCGGCTGTCTCGGAGAACTTGACAGCTTCTCTGTCATGGCTTCAGTAACCATAGCAACCAAGAGCAGAGGTAGGCTATCTGCTGCCCCCTGTTGGTTCTATTGCAGAAGGCAGTGTTTGTTTAATGTGCGCTACCATCGAAGACAGCACATCTCAGGTTGGACTGGTGTGCTGGCCTGCAGTCTCTCTGTGTCTGTGCTTTGTGAACACAAGGGTCCATGAGGCCTCCCTCTGATGCTCACCAGCAGACAGCAGTGTTTGTGAACAGCCTCGCGCGTGCACATATGCTTATATACACGTGCACGAAATGAAACTTTCGCACATAATTCTAAAACGAGACAATGATTATCAAGTTCCCATCAAGGTTTGGTTACAACTCTGAACTAATGCAAGATGGAAGCACATTGTTACACCACTGATTCAATATTAACTTTAAAATCTGGAGTAGTTTGGAATAATGTCCAATATTGATGCACATCTCTCAGTAAATAATAGTATTCAAGGATTTTAGAGGTTTATGTTTTCAGTATATTCAGTAGAGCCACATTTAATTGTAGGCTATAATACTGTGAGGACTGAAGTAATTACCAGGCAGCAGAGCCTAATGTTAATATTCACTTATCTTGAGATGATCAGAAAATGTTTTAATGAATGAATATTGTTTTTTATACCTCATTCTGTTCTGTATAGATTTACATTTTCTTAAACTGACAGATGGAACAAACTGGGAGCACTGAGGTGTCAGATGGTTCCTTAGGAGAATTTAGCTCAGGGCCCAGGGAGGTCTGCTGACAGTATGTCAAGTCCATACCACCTGCAGTATGTTTGAACTGTTTGCTGCTGCTGTCCAGTAAGCATGCACATTCACATGGTAGGTGTGTGAGCACCAGTGTGTTTTGGGCTGGATGGTACGCACAGTGATTTGAAGGAATAGTACAGTACACATATTTCAGGGGGATTCAAGGATGTACTGGTGGGTTGTGTGGTCGACGGTCTGAGACAAAAATACCAGGGCCGAGTACCAATCCTGTACCTCCCTTAGTTCCAGCACCCTTGCTCGGGCCACAGCCATTTTCAAAGTCAGCCTCAAACTTAGGGTTAGGTTTGGGGTGATGCTTATTAATGTATATGTGTCTGTCTGTGTGTTTGTGTGTGTTTCTACCATATTTAGACATAGAATAACTACACTGCTGATCTAACCTGATTGTGCTTTGTGAAGTAGTCGACCTGGAGAATAGATCACCACCCAGATGAAACAGAAGCGCCCTGCCATCATCAGGATATTGTCTGCCGTGGCCTGGATTGAGAAGAAGCCCTTCGCTTCCTGTATCAGTGTTGGATCACAGGATGAAGGTTTTCACAAGGATCCTATATTCAGTCTCCAAGATGCTTTCTTTATTGTTTTGTATTCATCTTGAAAAACAATGACTACTTTTCTGTCATCGCAATGGGGCCTTTTTTGAGATGAATGAACTGAAAGGTCCAGTGTAGGTCCAGGGATCTAAATGTAGTATGATTTTCATACTTATGTTTTCATCAGTGTATAATCACCTGAAACTAAGAATTGTGTTGTTACCCCAGAATGATTCTTAATAACTACAGAGGGAGCAAGCTCTCTTCCACAGAGTCTGTTATGTTATATGTTATGAAGTTTGTACAGTAGCTCAGAATGGACAAACCAAACACTGACTCTGTGGAGGGTCTTTTTCATTTTTAAGGGAGGGTGAGGCCTTTAAATCCTGCACACTGGAGCTTTTGTTCTTATTAAATTGCCCCTTTTCAAGGGTGAGGGCAGCACAGAGTTGCGAGTTCTCTCCTTGCTGTTGTGGGTTTATCCCAGGTCCTCCAGTTTCCATCCACATTCAACATGCAGCTCAACTGAGAGTAACAAATCTGGATTTAATCTGCACTTCAATAAAAGCTGACTAACCATAACTTTTGTTTGTGCATCTTATAGAGACAGACAAAGTAGGCCTACTGCTGTAGCAACAAATCTACTGAGTATACTGTGTAGACTAAGGACAACGGTGTTTTATTATTTATGAAACATACACATCACACATCAGAGGGTTGATTCATCTGAATGTCAGGAACAGACCGTGGGACTTAACCATGCAGACAGTTTGGGCCTTATTCCTCCAGGTTCCTTCAAATATCAAAGTTTGTCATGGTTAAGAAAGTTGTCTAACTATGAAGAAGTTACATTTCTGTAACATAGTGTCTGCCACTGAGTATGGAGGAGTGAACTTACCAAAATCAAAAATAAATAAATAAATGGCTCAATGAATAAATGAATATGACATTAAATGGAACAAAGTAATATTGAAAATAAATGTGGGCATTAATAAATTCATAATTATTCAAATAAATAATTAACTAAATATACTATATAATGTAAATGTGGTCTGTGAACCTTAGAAAGAATCTGTACTACAGCAGCGGAGGAAAGCAGTCTTAACTTGAGGAGCATTTTAAGTCAGATAAATTTGATAAATAGCTTTTATTCGTTTGTTTGTGTGAAGGAGCAGTTTTGTGTTTATATGTCATTTAATTCCAAATTTTTACTTTTTGCAGTTTGATATACTGGAGCAGATTTGGACTGTGCAAGCCATTACTGAAGTATTAATGTTCAGGTAAGATGATCCTTTTATTAGTCCCACAATGGGGACATTTGCAATTCTGTCTCTGTCGCTGGTCAGGTATGGGAGGAAATGTCTGTTTAATTAAAAACATACTGTAATGTCTCATTCAATAATTGGACCAAACCAAAGCAACAACATCTATCAAACACTACAGGTTCAACACCAGTGACAGGGCCTGGAGAAAACAACTAAAATACACAACAAAGCAAATACTATCACACAAATGATTTCAGAAAATTACATCAAAACCCATATTTTATTTTATGTATAGCAATACCATTTACATATTAAATAACACTATAATAGAATGCTTTGATATAGCTTTAAACAAAACAAAAAAAGAAATCCATCTTCTTGTCTTATTTCATGTTACAAAAGAGGAACAAACAGCCACCTTTCCAAAACGGCTCAATGGAGAGAAAATCATCCTGTGACTTACAAGAGAGCTATCCTATTGTTCACGTCTGACAACAGAATCATAGCCTCTGAAGGATGAATACCAAAAGCCAAAAAATCAAAAGAAGAGGGGATAACATTGTAATATCACAATCACTGCCTGAACGTTGATGGAGGGCATGAACCTGGAAACTGGAATACGATGATGACCACAAGCTGGACACACAGACACCTGGCTTCCACATGATCCACCACAAATAGTAATTCTATGAGTGAGTTCAAATAACAGAGAACAGACTGAAATAATCTGTGACTACAGACCAGACAGGTGTCAGACTGGAAACCTTGTGAGAGATTTGTGGTACATGTGAAGTCAAGAAATGGTAAAAGAAAGAAGTTTGATTTACAAAAGAGAAGTACTGAAAATCTGAATCATAAATCAGATGAAACATTTCCTCTGACACAGTCAATACATACACAGTTTCAAGAGAAGGGCGGGGTTACAGAGGCAACAAAATATATGTACATTTGTTATTGACAGTGCAGCTTTGTGTGTGCTTCAAAGGCAACACAAAATACTTTTCATTCTGAATGATCGCAATAATCTGAATGGCTTGTAAATGGGTATAAGAAAAACGGTACTGTGACCATCTTAAGGGCCCGATCACACCAGCCTTTATAACAGCAGAAATCAGAAATCAGTTCATTTCACTCGGTCAGTACATTCGACACGTGGATTCAGGCTAATAAGCAACTGCATACTGTCCTGACAGTGTTTAACTTTGAGGAATTGGGGATCCAGTGAGTTCAACATTGAGACGGCTAACATATTAGCTGTGACACAGCATTCAGTTTAATATCACGGCCAAACTGTTCTACAAAACAGATGCTGCACAGTCTGCAGTCAGTCAAGATTCACACAGAGATAGAGGAAAGCATTTCCTTGAATCAATCGGTTTTAACATATTGTCTTGTGAGTGACCATAAGTAAGCCAGTGAGTATGGCTACTACTACTATTACTTGGCTACTTTAACCAAGCCCCCAGGAGGAGGGCCAGGCTTTGAAGCCAATTGTACGTAGCGGTGAAATGGTGTAATCACAATGTCACATGGTGTACATACATGACGTTTTCCCATACACCTACATTGTCAAAGAAGCGGCTGCAAAACGGTGGATACATTTTTTTGATCATCACAACCCCTGCTAGATGACTCGTTTCACTTTCAGAATTTGATCCATTCAATCCAATAACATTTGGAAAGTCTATAAGATGCATGATTAAATCATTTTATCTCCAATCAAAGTTAGCCAGCAGCTAAACCAGATGTTAGCTGGGTCAACTGGCGAAAGTCTTGCGCATGCTCCGTGGGCCATACAATGCAAAAGATCCGGAAATGTTATACCTGGGAAGATGAACTTTTTGGCTTCATGCGCCACTGACCAGCTGTCTTCAGAATGAATGGGGCCTCACCGCTGAGGCTGTATCCAGTTTTTATTATGCATCTATGACTTGGAGCAGTAGCAGGTTATCTGCTAGCTAGCATTTTAAAAGTTAGCTCAGCAGCAACAGTAGCTCACCAAGTGTTCGAGGATGCCACGTTCTGGTGTGACCTGGCACCAAAAGGATGTGGTTCAAAATGAAAGAAGTGCCCCAGAAACAGAACATGTTTTGTAAAGGTCTCCCTTAGTGTTGGAGAGTTTAGCTTGTATTATCTCACATGGAGATAACACTGCCAGAGAAACAGAGATAGAAATGTTTTGCATCTTTAATGCTCTTCTGTCTGCTCAGTTTATCTGTATTCCAAATGATGGTGTAGAACAATTACTGCAAGACTCTGATACTGAAGTTAAAGCAAATACTGAAGTGAAACTTTGAAGCAAATCTTCGTAAGGACACTGATACAAATACAGATATAGTGTGAGGAGGAGGAGAGAGGGGGGTGGACATCCAGTCAGAAGAGAGAGAGACAGAGAGAGAGAGAGAGAGAGAGAGAGAGAGAGAGAAGGAGAGAGAGAGAGAAAGAGAAGCTCACCTCATATGTTGTTCTGCAGGGGAAGGATTCAAGTCTTTGGTAAAAGTTTTTTAAAAATCAGAAATCATTTTGCCCTCTCATTCAACACATTATCTGTTTTGTGCTGTGTGAAAAAAACACTTTCACATTTTCATTCAAAATGCAAAACTACAAGTGTTCAGTTGACACTGTTGATCACAGAGGTACAGAATATCATCAGAATCAGTGGCTAAATCAGAACATCCTTATGTCAACGAAATGTGTGTGTGTGTGTGTGTGTGTGTGTGTGTGTGTGTGTGAAGGGTTACTGCAGCTAAAGCAGGAAACATTTCAGACTGCTCTTTGCTTGTAGGCCACAAAACCACTTAAAAATACATCTCTGGAGAAAAGGGCGTGAGGAATGGAGACTATATACACAAGGCCTTGGGAGGTTGGAGCGAGTAATCACACCTCTGTCAACAAGCACGGATCTCGAATGGGCCTCTAAATGCAGTTTCTGCTAATCAGTCACTTTAATATTACACAGTGGACACACATTGTTTTCCAGTTTGTGTCATACTAAAACGATCCTCTCAGGTCTGTCTGCTATGGCAGTTAAATCATACCTGGTCAGAGCCCTGGGTTTTAACGACATGGTTGATGCTTTTGTTTAGAAGTGGAGATTAACACACCTGCACAAGGTAAGAAAGATGGAGCCTATGTTTCTGAGTTTAATGAGAAGGACAACAGACTGTCAGACCATGTGGTCAGTGAGTGGTTTGATCCGTTTTAATTCTGAGGATAAGGCTGACAATATTCTACACATATTTCATTGTCAGCAAATCCAAAGAAAATGACAATGAACTGGTGCTACTAATAAGCTGTTTACTGGGTGAGTGTTTTATTTTAAATAAAACTATCTTTAAAGGTTAAATTCTTGAGTAGGATCAATGGGCTTGGGCTGAGTGCCAAAGACTTGGTAGTGAAATGTTAAAGTATTGAGAGATGCAATAACACCTGCTTTGTTTTGGTCTTTTCAACAACAAGACAAATATAGAGAAAAGCGAGGCACATCTCTCAAGTTTGACACAGGAGTCGGGTGGGTACTGCTGCAATATAAAATTAATGATCTGTGATTCCATTTCTCAACATTCAATTTCAAATGGTTGTCATATTATTTGACTAAGAAAAGAAAGCAAAACAGGCTGAAAGCCAAAACCGCTTTTACTTTCAGCACATTTAAGCTGCCACTGACAATCATGTAACATGACTGATGAGACTTCTTGTGTCAAGATATAACACGTAAATATCAACTCAAAGCAACACTTGAATATTTGAATATTAAATGTTATAAATAAACTTGTATTAGCAAGAGTTGATTCTGAGACATTATGACAATGACTGGCAACATTAACAGTGCTACTCCATCTACATGCCACATGTCAGTGGCCTTAAGCTTCAAACTAAGACCCCTCACCTTCTTCTCTAGCATCAGTTTTGCACGGGCAGCGCTCCAGAGTCAAGTTAGTAATGATAAATATCCAATTTTCAGTTAGACTTAAAGCTTGCTAACAAACATTCACTTGTAGTTTCATATTCTGACTTTTGGACTGTTATAGATGTTGTGAAATGGTCACAGTTTGGTTAGGTTTAGGCACAAAAACTACGTCACCTCACTTATGTAACTAATGTTAAGTAAAGAAAAAAATGTCCTTACTTACATAACTTGAAAGTCAACAGTCAACCCTGACACTTGGGACTCGTCTCCTACAGGAAAGTCCTGTGTATGACCCATTCAACCACACTATAGGAGCACCTCCAGAACTGATGGTAGAGGGGTATCTACAGCATCATCCTTAGAAGCGTAGGGCCACTGAGCAGGCTGCTGTATTTGGCGTGTTAGGAGTGAGAACAGGCTGGGAAAGCTTTTATCTTTTATGAAAAATAGCCACACCTTTGAGCACTCCCTCTCATCCGCCACTATACATGGGAATTGGTACTGGCGATGTGGATGGAAGATGAGCCGTTCCAAATTTTAATGAAGTGTGGAAAAACGATAAGTAGAATGAAAGAGCATGTCTCTTACCACACACAGCGGCTCAGACCTAACTTTACGAAGGTTGCAGACTGATGGAAAATGCAGCAACTGATTGATCAGAAACAAAATTACAAACACCAGGCTTCCAACTCGCAAATCAAGGGATGAACTTTACATTATATATAAATACAACATGTTTCTTGTCAGATTCTTGCCTTTTACACCACATCAAACCTGTATAGCACCTAAAGACTCTAAAGCAGAATAAGCAGGCTGTTTAGCTGTTTTTACTCTGACATAACAAAAATAAAATGAATAGCTTAAATCGAGACAGTTTTAAGACTGTTTGAACCCTGTTTCACATTTCTAAAACCTATCCAACTTGTTGCATAGAGCTTGTTTTTGACTCTGCTTTCCCCTGCAGATCACACTGATTCAACCCTGTAACGAGGGCTCCACATACCGGCCTTTATGTTCTTAATCCGTGCTTGTCTGTCAGAATGAATCTATGACTGGAAAAAAACAACAACTTTAAAAATGCGATTTTCAGAAAGACGGAGAATGTCATGTTGTTGCATCATCTGTTGTGTCAACTTTGCAAATGTAAAATCGCTCACTACTGGTGGCATTGTATGTGTGTGTTTGTGTGTGTGTGAGTTCAGATGATTTAGCAGCATACACGAACGTAGAGGACTGAGGGAGTCCGCTTCCAAATGGCTGGGGATCAGCTGTAAGTACTGGAGTGGACATGGTGGAGATCAACCGGCCTGAGGCAGGAGGCCACAAAGGACATGTACAAAAATCACAAAGTTATTATGATAAGGATATATTCATATATGTATACATACAGTATTTCCATATATTAAAAAGCATAATATGAATTATACAAAGAAACAATAAAATTTCACAGTAGCAGTTGTTATACCACCTTAGGTATTCTAACATGGGTGTGACTTACTAATAAGGAGAGTGACAAGAAAACAAGGCAAAGAAACAAACAAAGGTGAAGAGGGAATTGATTTTAGAAAACAAGCACTACTTGTCTGTGGCAATATGCTCCAAGATCTCGGTTCTGGTGATAAATGAGCGGTAATATGAGTACTATAGATGAGCAGGGCGGAGGAGGTCACGCTGAGCTGAAGTTGAACAGCTTTTTGTTACTGAGGCGGAGAGTTTGTGCCTTCTCTGTCCTTTGTCTTAAATCAACTGGTAGGTGGCAGGCAGAACAATGTCCTTCATAGAAGCAGTTGGTTTAATGAGGGCCAAAGCCATGGAATGTCAAAAAAATCTGAGCTTGAGTGGAGAAAAGCCAAGTGTGTCAGCTTTAGTATAGGCAGTAACACTGACATTATATAGTGCAAACAAGAAAAGACAGAAAAGTGTTTCTCGTTGCCTACCGACGCCGTCATGAAACTTAAAAACGCGGTGCAAACTCTTCAGTAGGAGAACATTAAGACATAAAATGGCGAAAAAAATAAATATCAAAAACTTTTTATCAGTGTAAAAAAGTAATCAGGTTATTCATTTTAACCAAGAGTCTGGCAAAAAAAGGCCTCAAAAAGTCTTGTCCACAATAGTTCCTTGACGTTTTACAAAGTTTAAGTGCCTCCTTTGTAGGGCTCAGGGACCTTGCAGGGTGTTTGGACCCATACGACGCCCTCAGCTCAGCTCCAGGTGTCCGAGAGGCCTCTCTTAGACCAGCGACTCCATGCTCTCTGCTTGGTCGGACTGGTCGGACATGGACGCCATGGTCCCATTAAAGTCCCTGGTCAGAAGGCCCAAGTCGTTGTCCTTGGTGCTGACGAGGCTGAGCAGAGCTTTGTATAGGTACTGGTACTGGTCCTGTGGACAGACAGAGAAAAGACAGACAGAGGGGAGAAAAGGTGAGTATAATATACTGTATGAAAATGGTCAGTGTATCTTCTGGTCATTCCATCTCCTTTTCAGAAACGGGTTTAAAAAAAATAAGAATTGAGAGATTATTTCATTTTCATTTCAAAATACAAAAAATAAAATTGAAATGCAAGACATTTTTCTTTTTCATGGTCAAAAAGACATCAGTGAAATCTAAAAAAATGTTTGATTTTCATTTTTTATTTCAACAATACAAAAAGTAAAATCAAAGGCATGTTTTTTCATATCCTGAGACTAGATGTGGCCGTTCACAAGAGAAGAGCACCAAGTGTAGGACTGCTCATGTGCAGACTGTGTCTCTGTAGCCCAGGCTAAAAAGTCTTTGACAACCTACTTTCACATGATTTTAGCCATGGCAAAACAAGGCCTGTCATCAACAGAAATCTCATTGCAGTCAAGTGAGCCATCAATTGCGATAACCCGATAAAGCCAGCCTGGATTCTGTTGCATGTCTGCTTGCAGTGTTACGGTCCTGGTGCTTGGAGTGGCCAAAGATAACTAAAGACTTGCATTACAGCACGTCACATTATATTACACATCATGATTCAATAAAGTTTTGTTGAATGTGATGTCATTTGTGTATTTTAAAACAAAAATCAAATTATCACTCAATTTTTGCTTTATAATAGCCATTGATGAAAAAAGAATTGAATGACCAAGGCACACTGACCAACCACCAAGCTGTTTCCTCCAGTCACAGCCTGTAGTTATACTGAAGCAGAAAAGCCTGCTGAATGTGGATGTAAAGCTGCCATGTTAGTTCACCATACTGAACTCAATTCATCCAGACACTGTTTTTCTTTTCAGATTGTCACAACCCCAGCTCAATGACATGCTCTCAGTTTGATGCTCATGCCTTTTATTTTGATTGTAGCAAGAAGCTACAGTATGTTACAGTATAAGCAGGATATTCCACTCTAACCTGTGAGGTTTGAAAGGTAACTTAATGACAGTATTTTCAACTGCACAGCTTGTCACGTAATCTTTCTTTATATAACTGCTTTGTGCATGACAGATCACTTATTGAGTTCATTGAAATGATGATCTACTTGGACTCCTTCTGAACAAGAAGTATTGTCCTGCTGTATATCTAAGGCATGTTAAGGCATAGAGTATATCTTGAGGTATTATTTCAGTTGCAGTTGTCAGACTCACAATGTCTGTGAAGACCCCTGGCCTCATGAGGTTGATCATCTTGGCCACTTGATAGACGTCGACGGCGCCCTCACTCTCAAGCTGCTGAGACAGGGTGGTGAGTGCACACAGCAGTCCGGCTGACACTGCTCCCAACCTGACAGAGAGGCACACACACACACACACACACACACACACACACACACACACACACACACACACACACACACACACACACACACACACACACACACACACAGTCAGGATCTGGAGTTAGCATGCATCTCCACAATAATATCAGAAAAGCTCTTGCAGTATGTTTGTCCTCTGCTGGTTTGTTAACATCATTTCTGGATTTTTACAGGTGTAGCAGTAATGGGGCTTAAAACTTGTCTTAAAGATGGCAAAAGAGGAAGAGGTCCCGGGGGTTTCAAAATTAAATCTATCTTCTGTGTAACATTTTGGCGTGATATGAAAAGATCACAGAAAATTACAAACTAGTATTACAGCAAGTTTCAGTTTACATCATATTTGTCCAGACTCATATTATGTATGTGTTGAAGACTTTGAAGGAATTTCATTGCAGGTATTCAAGGTCCCATATCATGCTCATTTTCAAGTTCATACTTTTATTTTGGGTGTTTACTAGAAAATGCTTTAATGTTCCAAAAACACGTGATTTTTCTCATTCTGTCCATTACTGCAGCACCTCTATTCACCCTCTATCTGAACGCTTCATTTCAGTGCCTGTCTCTTTAAGGTCCCCAGTCTGCTCAGTCAGTGTTCTTGTAACCACAGCAATGCTAGGAACATTGTCATTTACAGTCCTGATGGCTCATTTGTCATCCAAATCTGTGCCAAAACATACAATACAATACAATATGTACTCCAAAGAATTTACTTCACTGGGCAGAAAATGTTTAAAATGGGATTCACATCAGAAATATGTTCTAACTGCACTAAAACAACCCTGATGGTTATATTCATGCTATCTGGCACTGCACACCCATTCAATTTTGGAAAAAAGTCACAGAGTCACTTTCTGTGTTCCACATCCTTCTACCCCCCTCGCTCTGTGTACTAAGCACATCAACAACTAACCTGAACAAATCAAATAGTAAATTACTCCTCATAGCCCTAACCATCGCCAAGAAAACTATCCTAATGAACTGTGAATCAAAGAATGACACAAACGTCACACAATGGAAAAACATCCTTATGGATCACATATCTATGGAGAACTTATCTACCTCCATCCAATACACTGCAATAGAAGCCCTCTCCATCTGGTCACCACTCATTCATTTTTTACAAACCTGATCATATTGGTCACACACTTTTTTTGCCTGTGAACCAATCATAATTTACATACACACCCGCTGAAAACAAACAAGCATATATACAAGCATACACTGATCTGGGGAGGCGGTGTACATGTTCTGCAGAGGTGTTTGGGTAGGTGGTGCATGTCAAGTAGTAGCCACATGAATGCCAGGAGCCAAGGTTTCCAGCAGAGCAGGGTATTGTAACGAGATGATGAATGTTTTTCACTTGAACTATGAGTGGTTTAAACGTGGCTGATCAGTGTATATACTTACATACATAGAATCAAAATAAAGGAAAGTATTTCAACAATGACATCAATGACTATGTATCTTCAATAATAACGTTGTTATTATTCATCTTGTTTTGGTTGTTATTGGTATTATTTATGACATTATTATGTTATTATTATTGCTATACTAATATATATATTATCTTTTTACTAACTTAATTACCTATTTAATCGATGAAGACCAAATAATTATAGTCTATAATATTTATGTTTTGTGTTGTTGTCATTTTTTCTTCTTACTTTATTTGTTTTATCATTATTATCATTATTATTGTTGTTGTTATGATTATTATGATGATCATTATATTATACTATCGCCTTAGTTTTTAATAAATGGTAATATTACAGTATGTTATTATTTTATTATTATTAATTTTTAAAATATAATGATGTTAATGAAATGTTGTTGGTGTTAAAAGATGGCGATGTAATGATAATAATATTATTGCAGTTAATGGTATTGTTAAAATTGTCAACCTCCTCCTTGAACAAATAACTGAATTAACGATGGGAGTCACGTGGGATCGCTGAGGAACCTGAACCGAGACTCCCAGAGGGATAACCAAGTAACCTCCAAGTTTGATAGGTAGAAAACAGTAAATAATGCCAAGACCAGAGCTGCAAGACAAGCAATGAGCTGCACTAGCATGGCAGGTGAGGTGCAGCATGCCAAACAAGTGGGTCCCATAGCCGCCCCAGTGACGGGGAATGAGAAGACAACTTGAGGTTGGTGGGGCTAAAAGAGAAGCTGGCGGAGTGTGTGAGGAAAATAATCGCAGAGGCTTTGGGCATTGAGCTAGACCATGCACAGCTGCAAGGCGTACACTGGAGCACCGCACCAATGCCCGATGACGGCCGCCCTCCCAGGACTATTATCATCCACTTCTTGAGCTACTTGAGCGGGAGAGAGTGCTGACAGCTGCAAGAGAAAAATACAGAAGTGGCTAGAGTGTCGTATGGGCGGGCAGCAGACCATCCTTCTTCCCAGATATGACGAGAGAGTTGGTGGAGAGGAGGAGAAAGTTCACAGAGGTGAGGAAGAGGTTGCATGCCCTGGATGTATGTTTCACCCTGGCATATCCAGCAGAGCTGCACTTCACTTGGAAAGGAAAACGGATGAAATTCAAGGATCATGGCAAAGCCATGGAGTTTCTGAACAAGGAGACCACAGAGTCTGGTGAATAAAAATTAACCAGGGAAACATGCTCAATATGAGTAGAAAATTACAATACTGAAGTGCTGGCAGAGATTAACAATGAATACGAACTGCTCCTTTTTTGTACGTATACGGGGAACATATGAGGGCATGGATGACCTCCCTTTTTCTTTTTATTATTATCTTTTTTCAAAGAGAATTACTTTGATTGATCATATTTTACTTAGGAGGAAAATTATGGACAAGCTCTCTCCTTTGTACTGCAGTTAACAGACACTGACTGTGACAGGCTGTGTATTAGTAGATAGAGGCCCCAATGAAGAATGGAATTTTTAGTTTTTGTTTATAGAGCTGTATAAGACTGGCCTCTGTCTGCTGACTTAATTGGATAGCCAATGACTGCTTTAATACTATGGACAAATTCCTATTTCAAGGAGGGGATTTTGGGAGGTTCAGGGGGTTGGCCACTGTACACGACTCACGGACCGAGTTGGGGAAGGTATAAGTTATCAGAGGATGAGGAAAAGGAGGGGGATAGGGGGTTTGTTTGTTTATCTTCAAGAGAGACGTTTGTCTTTTTCTACTTATGTCTATTGTTATTTTTTGAGTGAAATGGGTGTTATGGTTTGTGCAGAGCGTTCAGCACAGTTTTGGTTTTTGATTAGTTTGACAGTCAGACAGCACCCTAAATGCTCAGTGGGTTGTTTATATCTTACATATCTGATGTCAGAGCTATTTTTCTTATATTTAAAACTATATAAGATATGAGGGTATGGCTAACTTTATAAGGTTAATCAGGTGGAACATAAATGGATCGCAGAACCCAGTAAAACAGAAGAAATGCTTGACTTATCTTAAATCCCAACAAGCCGATGTAGCCTTTATAAAGGAGACCCATCTAACTGACTCAGAGATAATTAAATTTAAGAGAGGCTGGGTTGGCCAGATATTTCATAGCTCTTACTCCAGCAAAAAATGTGGGGTGGCAATACTAGTCCACAAAAACTAAACTTTGTAATGATGAGGCAACATAAAGATAATGAAGGCAGAATAATATGTGTGAAGGCCAAGATAAATGGAATTAAGATTAATTTGTGCAATATATATGCCCCAAATAGGGAAGAGCCAGAATCTTTCCATAAGGTAAACAAAATGCTGGGGGATATATTGGATGGAAACATAATCATTGCAGGGGATTTCAATCAGGTACAAGATGGGATTCTAGATAAAACTTCGCCAACTAGTAATGTGCCAAAAGATAGAAAGGCCATACATTTGCTGATGAAGGATCTGGGCCTGGTTAAATCCCAGAGAAAAAGAAAATACCTTTTATTCGCACAACCATAAATCACATTCAAGAATAGACTACTTTCATTGTTCAAATGACCTTACAGGAGGGGTGGTGGACTGCACAATTGGGCCTGTAACAGACAATGCTACTGTGCAGTTGGGCATGAAAATTGGGACAGATGTGATAAAGAAGAGCAGGTGGAGGCTAAATGTGTCTTTATTTCAGGATCAAACATTTACTCATTCATTAGTAAGATCTCAAACAGGTTCAACAGAGAAATTGGGCACTGTATGGGAGGCTTCAAAGGCCTATGTAAGAGGCAAACTAAGAGCTTACTCAAATAAAAAGAAAAAGGAAACCCAATAAAAAATGGCTAGGCTACAATCTCAACTTAAAGAAGCAGAAAAGTCATTAGCAGTCAATCATACTGATCATCGCTTGAAGCAAGTGTGTGAACTGAAATTCCAATTAAATGACATATACAACAAAAAAGTAGAATATGCAATGTTCAGGTTGAAAGGTCATTTTTACGAAAGCAGAGAAAAGGCAGGCAAACTGCTGGCGAGGCAGCTTAAACAGAAAGACGCAAGCTTTACAATACCAGCTATAAAAGATAAAAATGGAGATGTATTGACCGGTGTTAAGGAAATGAATGATGTATTTAAGGATTTTTATACCAAACTTTATAAATCGGAAACTAATCTATCATCCAGACTAAGCAAATGGAGGAAGTTATACAGAACAGGAAGTTAGAAATGCTATTTTATCACTCAAAGTAGGTAAATCACTGGGATTGGATGGGTTACCAGTAGAATATGTATGTAATATATATAAGTTGTTTCTGCTTTCCAATTCAAGTGGATTCCAAAGGGCATGAAGTACTTGGGGTTGAAATTGTGTGCGGATTTAGGGACTACTGTCAAAATTAACATACAACCTTTACTTCTGGACATAAGGAACAATCTGGAAAGGTGGAAAATAATTAATCTTAGCCTGTGGGGCCAAATAAATACCATTAAGATGGTGAGATAAATGGTATTTATCTTAATAAATACCATTAAGATGGTGAGATGGTGAGATGGTGATTGAGGGTGGGAGGGAGGGGCTTTCTTTGTAATTGTTTTATCTTTCAGGTGTAAAGCACTTTGTGTTGCATGTCCTTGCATGAAAAGTGCTCTATAAATAAAGTTTTGATTTGATTTGATTTGATTTGATAGTTCTTCAATTTAATTACATATCAATGATGTTACCATCAAATATACCCAATAAGATATTTCAACAATATAATCAAATCATCAGAGACTTTTTATGGAATGGGAAAAGGCCGAGGATCAGCTTTAAGAAGCTATGCACTCATGGGCAAAGTGCGGCTTGGCACTCCCAAATGTGTCATTTGGAATGGCCAAGTTAGTGAAACATTGGGCACAATACGTTTCTCACTTGGATTTGATAAAAATAGAGAAATCTATGACGGCCCCTTTTAAACCAATACAAATCCTTTCGCAGGTGAGACAAACAGATGGAGAAATGAACCCCATATTTAAGCACTCCCAGTGGGTATGGTCTGAAGTGCATTAAAGGAAAATCTCAATATAGACAAGTTTATTCTTCTATATGGAATAACCCTCAAGTACGGATAGGGAAACGTTCATTTAACTGGAAAAGTTGGCAGGGGAGCGTTATATGTGTGATTAATGATTTGTGTAGAGATGACACATTTATGACAAGTCAGGAGCTAGTTGACCAGTATGACTTGGAAGGGAAGGGAGAATTCTGGAAATATCTTCAGCTACAGAGCGCTACAGGGAGCCTGTTCACACTTTACCAGGGTTTTGAGGAACCCAATATGATACAGAAGCTTTTTGACTTACTAAGCATAATGCACAGGGATTCACTGTTCTACAAAGCCATTATAAATACACAAAGTGACAAGTGTGAATATCTAAGGTTAATTTGGAAAAGGGACTGAGGACACGATATTGAAGAGGGGACATGGCAGGACATAATATCCAGTACTGGCTGGGCCACAAGAGATATTAGAAGTAAATTACACTCTACAAAATTATACATGGATACTATTACACCTCATCAAAGCTATAGAATGGGCCTGATACACGATAGAAATTATTGGAAATGTAAGTTACAGTGGGCACATTCTTGCATGCTATGTGGGAATGCCCTGTGGTCATTCTTTTCTGGAGAGAGCTGCTGGCTAACTGGGTGAATGGGTAAAACAGCCATTGCCACACTCCCCTCAGTTATGTCTTCTTGGGGATGAAACTTTTTTGCCACCGGGGGTCACTAAAGCTCAGTTTGGCTTATTGGTAAATAGTTTCATTACTGCAGCAAGAGTTGTTTCAAGGAACTGGAAACATACAAAAACCCCAGAATTCACTGAATGGATTAGACTAATGACAGAAGCTGTGTCTTTTGAATACTTATTGGCTCAAATGAACAATACAAAAGGGACATTTTCTGAAGTCTGGGATAACTTCTTTCTATTTATTTAGGGCTCGTGACAAAGTATATATGGGTGCATCGGTGAAATGTTTACATTGTCATTATGGACTGCCTTTTTGTTCTTGCTTTGTTTGCTGTTTTGTAAGTCATATGTCTGTGTGTTGAATATTTAATTGAAAGAAAATCAATACAAATTTGAATGACAAAAAATAATTGAATTAACCACCCACATGAACAAGCCCCCTCTCATTAGGTCTGGGGGAGTTCTGGATGGGTGAATGAACAGCATGAGATGGCCTTCTTCTTCAGCCAGCTTCCTCCCCAGGGCCTGGGGGTGACTGAAAAGTGAAACCCCTGCATCACACAGCATTATGGATGCTTACGAAGCTTGCAAAACCTGATAAAGAAGAATTTATCTGAATTAAGGGGGGTGGAGGAGGAAGGATGGAGGTTCTCTTCATTTTGTATTTGTTCTTTGTTCAGCTCTGGGAGATGAGTTACCAGGGCACCGTGGTTTACATCATTTCACCTCCACAATGTTTTGACAAACAATCAAGGAGAAAGGACTGAAAGTAGATTTTCTGTTATGTCTGTCTGCAAAGTATGCCACTTTGACCCACTACCTATCGTACACTACCCGTTACTGTTTATGATTCCCCACATTGTGAGATTTATGGAAAAGCAGCCACTTTAAAATTGTTCCTTTAATAAATAGTCTCTTACCAAAATAAGTCACTGAGTTCACCTGTGCTGTCTCTTCTTATCTCTCAAAATTTCTTATATGGAATAATGTGAAGACCTTTACAACTCAGTGTCTGAGATGTCCTTGACAGCCGCTCAACCAGGGAGTGAAGACCCACACAGATGAGGAATTTCACCTCTGAGATTAAAGATTTATTAGCAAGTGAATCCACTTGAGAACGACAGCTCAGCCTGGTGTGAGGCTCCTGAGAGAACGGTGGGTCGCCTTCACAATGTTAAGGGTCTCCTCTTCCATTAGCAGCCCTGTCAGGAGCTCAGCAGAAACCACTGCTAACAACCCATGCCTGGCTGAATAATGAGCGTGCAGACAATTAGGACAAGACTCTAACTGACAATCTCTTCGGCGCCGAAAGCCGGCTGTGCCATAGCAACCAGATGAAGTACTCAATTAGTCACTTTTCTTCTTGAGGATGCGACAAGCAATCTTCATTATTCTAATGAATAAACATGAGCGGAGCGTCTGGATTAGAGTGTCATTCAAGAACACTAATGTGTGTCAATACTAAAGACACTTTCATTATGTTTAATTGGGCAGTTCACTGGGTGTCTTTCCTCACTATGCTTGCAGCAGAATAGTCACACTGCCAGTGTCTCTGTATGCCTCATCCATTTCAAAAGTTTTAAAACTTCTATTGCAGGAACACGACCTGTGACAAAGCACAGTCAACCTAACTATAACACAAAGTGCACATTTTGTCACATATTGCAGTATTGTACTTCATACAGATACATACAGATATTTATTTTCATTTTTACATTTCCCTTTCTTGTCATTGTGTGCTCAGTTGTCTGTCTCTGGAAGTTTAAGGCTCATTTACATTAAGTGGTTTCTGGCCAAATTGAAATTGAAAGCCTGATGATTTAATAGAAGATGATGGTGATGGAAGTTTCATCGTATGAGGCCAATGAGACACTGTCACTTTTTCAAATGTACAGGAACAGTTCATTTGATATTTTATTACATGACTTTGCCAAAGTCTTATCAATAAAGCATAAGACATGACAAGGCATAGAAGAGCTACAGCAAGTGCTGTAGTTCCCGTCGTTCTATCATTTCCAAATATAATTTCATATGCCACTGGGCCCAATGAAATGCAGCACTATCTACAGTACTGTTCTATTTTCACTGAGCTTTTCTAATTCAACACATCTTAATAGATGATACACCAGCCGTGTACTAAAATCATGTGCCAATCAGCTAGCTGATGTTATTACTGACATTTTTTTTTTTTTACATCTCATACATACAGTCCCCTCCTGCCTCAAGAAAGCCATCATCATTTCAGTACCTGGAACATTCTGCTGTGCTAGTCTAAACGACTGCTGCCCTGTGGCTCTCAACCCCATCCTGAAGTGCTTGGAGAAACTGGTTCTCCAGCACGTCAAAGACAACATTCCTGCCAGCCTGGACCCTCACCAGTATGCTTTCAGAACCAATAGATCCACAGAGGATGCCATATCCACTGCCCTTCACTCAGTCTTCACGCACCTGGACAAGAACAGCTTTGTCAGGGTGCTGTTTGATGACTTCAGCTCAGCATTCAAAACAATCTCCCCCATGAAGCTGATTGGAAAGATTTACAGTCCTAGCCTGGGTACAACATTCTGCAGCTGCATATTGGACTTCCTCACAAGCAGACCCCAGACAGTTCAGATTGACAGTCACAGCTGATTGTTGATTTTAGAAAAAAGGAGGCAAAGACACACCTCTGTGTACATCAGTGGAGCTGAGGTGAAGCAGCTGAACAGTTCTAGGTTCCTTGGAATTATCGTCACTGAGAACTTATCTTGGTCATCACACATCACCACCCTGGTTAATAACGCACAGAAAAGGCTCCACTTCTGACTGAAACTTAGGAAAGCTAAATTCTGCAAGATTCTGGTCAACTTTTACAGAGGAGCAATAGAAAGCATCCTGACTGGAAACATCACAACCTGGCATGGTTCATCACGGCCCAGGACAGGACGGCTCTACAGCGGGTGATTAAAACATGATTGGTACCCATCTACATAGCATTAGCAACATCGGTGTCTGCACAGAGCCCAAAGGATACTAAAAGATGACACCCACCCATCCACAGTCTGTTCACCCTGCTGCCATCTGACAACAGATACAGAAGTATCTGCTGCTGTACCACCAGACTACAGAGCAGCTTCACTCCCCAGGTTGAATCTTCCATTAGACTCCATAATTCCTCATCAAGACTCAATTTTCTAAAATAGATGTAGCACAAAGGACTCAAACATAGTTTAGTTTTTTAAACCCTTGTGTTTAAAAAAATTACAATAAATTTACCTTGTACCTCATATAATTTATAGGGTAACTTTATAATAATGTATGCACAAAACAAACAGACTCACAAACAAGCTGCTGGAATATAGGTTCACTGGCACATTTTGAGCTCTGATCCACAAAAACATGCCATCTTTCTTATTCAATGTCCATGTGATTAAGCATATACAGCAAAAACACAAAGAGCATTAAAAACCAGGCAGCAGAACACAGAGGTTGTATCCAAAATCAGGACCAGTATAACCCAGAGGCAGTGCATTTCAGATAGGTAAATCACCCAGTAGCTTCATTGAGATACAATGGCATTGAGCACATCAGATCCCTGAGACGAGGAGGGGATGTAAATAACATCCTACTCAAGAGAAAGTCTTTACAATTTCACTCTGCAGACACTCACACCTAGAGGTCTTAATCAAGAGTATAAGATCAAAATGTTCTCTAAAATCATTATATGAATGTTAAGATGATTCTCCCTATTGACTATAGGCTGACCCCGGCACATGTCTGTGAAAATAAGATACAATTAAAAAATCCAACATTGTTTTTTCCCTCTTTGTGATTTTTTTATTTCATTTTGTGCTTTAAAGTGGAAAACTTCCATGGAATGGTGGGCCCAGTACTGGACATGATTTTATAATATTGCCTTCTCTTCTTTATTCTAAGGTATTTTGAGATATTGACTCATGAGATGATGAATTTGATGTAACATCTATTTATATAAGATGTATTTTTGATGTTTTGATGTATGGCTTTGCATTTTGTATGAACTTCTCTGAACTGAACTTTTTTCTATGTATTTTGTTGACTATGATGTTGCTGGATGTGTTAATCGTTTTTAATGTTCCCATCTCAGGATGTGGTTAGAAATATAGAAGTAAATAAAATGTCAGACTGACTCATCGTGGACGATGGTTGGTCCATCGCGGGCAGCCGCCTCCTCCTTAATGACGTTGATGAGCTCGAAGGTGCTGCTGATGGGTGTGTCAGGGTTCGGCCATTTGGGGCACTGAAAGTGACGAACCTCTAATACATAGTCATCCTGTTAGAAAGATAGAGGTCGAGACAGCCAGAAAGAAAGCAAGAGAAAGGGAGACAAGAGTTAGATGATGTTAGCAGTAATGTAACATCATTATTTTTATAATGCAAAGATGATGATTTTAACACAGTTTAAAAGAAATTAAAAAATCCTAAAAATCCTTTTTGAGAAAATCTACAGTCAAAATATGTTAAAAAATAGTTTTTTCAGCTCCAAAGCTATATTTACAAAGATCTGTGTTTTATGATCTGTTTTTTACGCAGGACCAAAATAACTTGTAGATGTGATAGAACTACACAGAATCAGAATTGGCAACATCAAATTCAGATTCTTCGTTTGGGTAAAAAAATATGTATTGTTTTATTTATTTAATTGCTGTAACCATTCAGCAAAAACTATTACACAAATAAATACATGTTGTAAATGATCCTTCCTGAAGCTTATCCAGTTCCTGAGGCTTAGAATACACATACAGACAATCACTAAAATAATGAAATTTAGCTTTGAGGGCCAAACTATCCCACCAATAATTCTTAATGTGTGCACGCACGCACGCACGCACGCACGCACGCACGCACGCACGCAGACCAACCTGTGTAGCTTCCAGGATAAAGTCATGGATACTGATCTGCTCCTCATTGGACAGACAAAGTCTGTCTTTACTGATGAGGGTGACAGTGAATGCCTCACAGTTCATAGCCTCCTCCCGACTGGGCCAGTACACAAACTCATCCTCTGCCTGCAGAAGAGCACAGAGACTGTTTCATGCCTGTGTTTATACATTCACTTTATTTAACAATGTGTCACAGAATTACTGTAGTATATTTTCTGTTATCAAAAAGATACTCTTTGATTCTTTGATCACTTTGATTGTGTAGCTAAAAATAAATAATGGCAAGAACAAGAGAAGAATAATACATTTTAACATTATCAAGTTGTCTTGCAGTCCTTGTTTTGTGAAACGACCGCTTGCTGCTTCACACCTCTGCTGCATAAAACCTATGAATCTCTGTATATGCCGTAGTTGGATGTTTTGCCCTTCCTGCAGAATGTCTGTCCACTTCTTTGTGTTGCTGTTGAGGCCATCACATGTTCAAGATAAACAGAATGCAAGTTAAAATGTCTCACTTATTGTCACCCAAGCTTTCAATTACAGGCTCGTTAAAAGAGACCCAATTACGCAATGTTCCACTTAGTTAAAGTGCACCTATTGACCCACCATATGACTGGCAATTTGCAAAGCCTCATTGCACAAGCTGTATTGCTGCTCTAAAACTAATGAAAGAGTCTTGTAAAGGTACACATCGTGTTACTACAGTTTCCTAACTCTAGCTTTGAATACAGTTGTCTAAGTTAAAGGATATTTATTTGATTTGAGAGACCTCGCAGTAGCATCGCCTTACATGGTGATATGTGTATGCACATGTTACAAGGTGAGACAGGAGTCCTGATTTATTTCACTTTTGTGGTTGCTAGTTATGTCTGGTCCTAATCGTGTCACTTTCAATCCCAATCCTGTTTTATTTTGATAGGCAATACTTTAAATGTCCAATAAATCAATACTCCACCATTTTAATATTGCACTCCTATAACACTGTCTGACTCTTGAGGGAGTGTTTCTATGCATTTCTCTACCTCATTAAAACCCAAATGCAACTTGACTGCTGAAAATTCAGTCAGATTTGGATGTGTTATACTACTAGTGTTATACTACTTAGCACTATACAACAAAAGCTGTCCAGTCAGGCAAAACAAAAGGAAAAAGAAGAGCAGTGACAAACCATGGCTCACCAGGGGTTTACTGAATGCATGCAAGAAAAAGAACACTATGTACAGGGAATGTATTAAATATAGAGGTAAAGACCAAGAAATCAAATACAAAAGGTACAAAAACAAATTAACAGATATAATGAGAAAATGTAAAAAAGAGTATTTTGATAATGAGCTAGAGATCAATAAAAACAACATTAAGAGAACATGGGATATACTAAGTAAAATTATCAGAAAGAAATCGACCAGCACTAGCTACTCTAGTCATTTTATTGACAATGGAAAGTTGTCAGTAACATGAATGAAGTGGCAGAAGGTTTTAATAAATTCTTCGTCTCTGTGGGCCCCAAACTGGCAGGGGAAATAGTACCACCGGAGGAAAGCAGTGCAGAGCTAATTTATGGAAGTAGAAATCCTGCAACAATGTTCCTGAGAAAAGTTGACGAGAAAGAGATTATTGAACTTGTTAATAAATTCAAAAATAAAAGATCTACTGACTGGAATGGAATTGATATGATTTTAGTTAAGGAAGTAATTTCGGCCATTGTAGTGCCTCTAACCTACATCTGTAACCTATCCTTCCAGTTGGGCTGCTTCCCAGACAAAATTAAAACAGCGAAAGTAATCCCACTGTTCAAAGCAGGAGATAAAAATTCATATACAAATTACAGACCAGTCTCACTTTTATCTCAATTTTCAAAAATAGTTGAAAAACTTTTTGTTGCCAGACTGGACTGCTTTGTTGAAAAACACAAATTATTAATTGATTGTCAATACGGGTTCAGAGACAGTAGATCAACCTCAATGGCCTTGATAGAGCTTATGGAAGAGCTTTCAAGTGCAGTTGATAAGAAGAAGTTTGCGGTGGGGGTTTTCATAGACCTGAAGAAAGCGTTTGATACGATAGACCATGATATTATGTTGAAGAAAATGGAAAGGTTTGGAGTAAGAGGAGTGGGACTGGAATGGCTAAAGAGCTCAGAAATAGGACCCAGTACGTACAGGTTGGCGATGCCATGTCCAAGACAGCAGATATTACATGTGGCGTGTTGCAGGGTTCAATAGTTGGACCAAAATTATTCATTATGTATATAAACAACATCTGTCATGTGTCCAACATTTTGAAATATGTCATTTTTGCTGACGACACCAATATTTTCTGTACAGATGACTGTTTACAGAGGTTAATGGAGAAGGTGTCAGTAGAACTAGGTAAACTGAAATTTTGGTTTGATGCAAATAAGCTATCTTTGAATGTGAAAAAAAACAAATTTATGATTTTTGGAAATCGCAAAACCCACTTAACAACTCAGGTAAACTTAAGGATAGAGGAGATGGAACTAGAGATATGGGGTAATGCCTGCAAAACTATGCTACAGACAGTATGCACAGTACAAAAAAAAGCAATAAGAATAGTAAATAATGTTGGTTTTTATGATCATACCAATTCACTATTCATAAAGACAAAAGCACTTAAATTCATGGACTTGGTAGACCAGAAAACTGCGTTAGTCATGTACAAATCCAGAAATAACCTGCTTCCTTCCAACATACAATCCATGTTCAGAGAGAGAGAGGGGGGTTACGCCCTCAGAAACAAACTAAATTGGAAACAGCCCGTCTACAATACAGATATGAAAAGCAGGTGCATTTCTGTTTGTGGCGTAAAGTTATGGAATGCATTACCTGATGAACTAAAATACAGTAAGAATGTGCTAATATTTAAAAAAGGTACGAAGATATGATGATAGATAAATACAGACTTACTCTTGGGTAACCAAACAATGGAGAGCAATGAGTATTGTAATTATCACTACTTATGAAAAGATAGATGTATGTATGTATGTATGTATGTTTGTATCTATGTATGTGAATGTATAATATACCTACGCATGTATGTGTGTGTAGGTGTATTCGTGATGCATATGTTTGTACGTAGGTATGTATATGCTTCTTGTTTTGATTGATATGTAAGAAAAGGGGGGGCTATATATAAGCTGAGGCTTCCGCCCCTATCCTTTGGTTGTGACCAGAGTTTATATTCTCTGAGTGACCAATAAATTTCATTCATTCATTCATTCATTCATTCATTCATTCATAGCGTAATGTTAAAGGAGCCACTAAAGGCTCAATTAATATGTCTACAGATAAAGAGGGAACTCTGTCTGCATTCATTTCATCCACATTTGTAAACGTTTTCTAAAAGCTGAGGATATGGATGTAACAGAGCAGAACCACTGGAAATTGTAGGGGCGTTACGATGGTTTTTTCCACTAGTGACTGGAATAAAAATGATTTGCTGCACTGATGAACTTGGAATACAGTTGTATCTCAGCCATCTGTCAGAATTAGTGATAAAACTTAAAGGCACTCTTCGGACCCAGTTTGTTTGACAGTACTGCATATTATGTGTACAACGACACCAACTGAATTAAATATATAAAGCTGGTTTCATGGCCATCACTGGATTACCAGGTAAAATTGTTGCTGCATGCAGAACTACTTTTTTAAGTATGAAGATCCCCAACACCTGGAGACAGCTAAGAACAGATGTGTAAAATCAGCACATATTTTTTCATATATTTTCTGAGCTCCTGAAGAAACACAGGACACTGGATCAATAAGCAGAAATCAGCCTATAATGCAGGGGTCTCAAACTCAAATTAGCTTGGGGCCAGTGCTGGTATTGTCATCTTGTAGGAGGGCCACTTCAGCATTCAAGCACTAAGTGCAATATTTCTGAAAATGTAGTTTTTTATTTCCATTGTTAACATGTTACAAATGCCGAAAATGACAGCTGTGTTGCTCTGTAGACACATTTTTGATGAACGAAATTGATGTGAAACAACTAAAAAAACAATTAAAGTAAAAAAAAAAAAAAATGACGGCCAAAGGGAGGGGGAGCAGGTGGGCCGGAGATGGCCCGGGGGCTGGAAGTTTGAGGTCCTTGATAAAGTGTGTGCATGTGAACATATGTGTGTGTATTTGGGGAATGCATATGAGTGCACAAAAGTCATGAGATTCACACACAGGTTTGTGTGGAGGTAACTATTGTTGCTAACCTGAGTTCCAAAATGGCACATGTGACTCTGGTTCATGAAGGTGTTTGTGTGAGTCATAATACCTGAAACGCAGGATTAGTAGGCAGAAAATACTTGGGAAAGTGGTAGTTGGCACTCACTAAACACCCTCCACAGTATTTATGTGTGTGTGTGTGTGTGTGTGTGTGTGTGTGTGTGTGTTTTGTGGGTTTCCTACCAGTCCATGGTTGGCAGGCAGCATAACAATAATTTGTGCATTATGGTCCCAGATCATTCTCCAGAAGTCTTTTGTGGTGTGAGGCAGAGGATGCTGGGTAATGATGAACTCATTACTCCGGTAGTAACCCTGAAAAGATAAAAGGAAAAAAAGACAGGTCAGTGAGAGTCTCTCCACACCATACGCTTACAAAAAGTGTGAACATACATTGCCTTAATGCCCAGCTCATCTGGGATTTAGTTTCATTTTAAAGGAGTAAACAGAGCTTTTAACTGTCCTGACTGCTATGATTTCACTCTAGCCTGTTATAAACTGTCTTTTGTGTCCTTCTTGTGTTCTGGAAATCAACGGGAGAGAGGGTCTCCATAGGATCCCATTTTATAGCTGTGGGTGTCAGATCTGTTTCTGTCTAATGCGTCAGTGGTTCTCGGTGGACTGAGCAGTCAGGTCAGATTATATGGTGAGTTATAATCATGACTGTGTGAAATTTAAGGTGTGTTGTCTCTTAATTTTGATCCATCTGGGTCAACCACATTTTGTATTTGTGTCGTCAGATCTACCTGAAATGGTTCTCTTGTCTTTTGGCTCAATGTAGATCAGGACTAAAACTAAACTAAAAAAAATGCATTTAGTTTTTCACTGGTTGTTTACACATCTGGACAAAAGGGTTAGCTTTCACTATTATTTTTTTAATCTGTCTTTTGCAAGTCACACTTGGCCCTGGCACGGTTGGAAGAGGTGTGCTTTGGCCGGGTATGGTTGATCATGCACGAGCACAAGCACAGGTACACAACGTGTACATGAAGTATAATCATGTGTATTATGCCGCCTTGCATAATCGAGAAATCCAGGAATGTGAGAGGGCTGTCTACGACCAAAACCACAAAATAAGCCACAAAAAAGTCAGTAAAGTTACTGTCCTGTTCTCTGTGATGTTCTCCATTGTGATGCTACCGCGCTACAACATGATGACATATGTACAAGAGGTAACCGTGCTCAGGCCCGGTTGCTGCTGAAGCAATGTGAGTGCAGGCCAGCAGGGGGCTGGGGAGGAGAGACTGGGCCAAGTGTGAGTTTAGTCTGAGTACCCTGTTAATGGTACAATCCCTGATTTTGTTGTAGCACATCAGGGAGTGTGTATCAACACACAATGATACAGTGATATTGACTAGTGTGACTATTTGAAACCTGCTCTGAGTCAAAATATCAGGAGAGAGTGAAAAAATCAATGATTGACAGAGGAAGTGGAGGTGCTGACCATGATGTAAGAGGCGTTAATGTAGTCGGTGCCTTTGATGCCGGGCAAAGGTGCTAGGCCGACCCTCGCTCGCTCCGCTGCTTACAGATACAGAGAGACAGAGAGGGGGTGGGGGGATGCGAAGACAGAAAGAAAAGCAATTTAGCAGTTTATTAAAAAACAAGACAACACTGACAAGCCACTCTGTGTGCTTTCATTCATCCTTTTGCTGTTATTGGTTGAGTGTAGACAGTTCTTGGTAATTCTTGGCTGGTGATTCAGAGAATTATGGAACAGCCAGTGACTGTCAGCAGATTGTGTAACAGCTGCAGAATACACAGAGTAAATGAATCGTGATAGTGGGATCAGACAGCCTGTAAACAATAGAGTACTCCATATCAAGGTTTTAGCTTTATCATTTTTTAAGGCTTGTATGAAAATGATATTTTTATGCTGAAGTTGCGAACAGCGGCTGGTACTTTGCATTCACACCATTTAAAGTGTAAGCTGAGAAACTTTCGGGAAGTCTGTAAAACTCCCTTTTGTTCAATTGCTTTTATTTTGTGTATCAATATGACACTTTTTAGGTTTAACATTGTAGCAAATTATACAAATGCATGGCAACACAGCGGTTTAATTAGGAATAACAAAAGTCTTTAAGTATGTTTCTGTCCTGGTTGTTCTGAGGTACTTTATGCTGAATTTGAGGATGACCTATCGATCTGCCAGTCTCAGAGGGGGTTAGTAAAACAGGTTTGGTTTTCTTTGCAGAACTTGACATGTATGAAGTTAAATATTTAACTGACACATTTCTCACTGTAATGTCCCGTTATACAAGCCAATTCAGTGTAACTATTAGATGTTCTGTGTCAAGCCTTTGAAACTCATGAACCTTACATACAGTATATGAGTTTAAAAATCATGTGTGTTGTAGAGTACGGACTTGCTCTATGATTCTCTATGGACCAATGCAAATTGTTATTTTCTGCTTTTTGATAGTTTGATAGTTTCATTAAAATTGTATACAGTACACTTCTTAAATGAGTGGAACACTTACACGGCACCACGGAGGAATTTCTGTTTTTCTCTTTGTTGCACTCCTTCTGAGCGTTGAAGCAGTCCATGAATCTGCCGTTGCACTGTGTTACCAGCTGAAACACATAAGCAAAAGAGAAGGAGGGTGAATATTTACCAGCCATGAAAGCGGGGCTGGTGTTGCTCTCATCTTGTGTTTGTGTGTGTTTGATTTTTGTCTGTGGTCAAAACTGGGAGCCCACTCACACTGGAGGGTGCAACAGCTTCGTGGGGACCAAAATGCTGGACCCCGTAATATACATTGATACATTTTAGAGTGATCATTTGAGTTAAGGTTATGGTGAGTGTTACGGTAAGACTCCACTCTACCCATACACTGATGTTAACGCTAACCATGATATTTAAAAACAAAATATTGATATTGTATTAAATGACTTCCCTTTCTTTACTTTCTTGCTTTCTTATAGTGATGCACCTCAAAGCTGGTTGCCAACCACCATGAAACAAAGAAAGAAAACACAGTAACTAGCTAGCTTGCTACTAGCCCATTGTGTGGATACTACTGCAGAACAAAATCACAGCAGAGGAGATGACAGATGAGAGCGAGACACTTTCGCTCTCGTCTGTTCATGCTCATGTTCAGCCTATGTTAGCTCAAAGACTGGAAGCAGGAGGAAGCCTCTACCAAAAAAAGAAAAAAAATATCTTCCAACAATTTCTAAAAGCTCTTGTTTACATGTTGTATCTTTCTGTCTAGGAAGTTATCAATTTAAAATGTATAAATAACCACCACGGTTTGTTTTCAATGTCATACAGAAGTGTGTAGTATTCTACTTCAGTAAAATAGCTTTAATGCTGACTGAAGCTGACTGCTCAAGTGACAATATGTCATGCCCATTTCTTCATGTGTTAACACACACATACAAAAAAGAGCTATGCTAGCAGACTTAGCATGTCCAGAACTACCTCTGTACTGTCTGTACTGTACTGTACACAGATGAAATTGATCAGTTTTTCTAGGTGAACTCCCAGTAAGGAAACAAATGTACTTAAAATGTTGTACCTTTAACTTCAGTAACCATACTCTAAGTTCAGGATTAATTTGTAGGCTATACCATATGTATCATCATGTATGTATCTTTTACATGAGTGCTTATTATTTGTCTTGTGAAAATGTACAACAAAATGTACTTGTCAATACAAAACTGCACTGCTGTTTTTGAGAATAAAGTGTGCTGTGTGTAATTAACCACTTGATGAAGGTTCTCAGTCATCCAGGTCATGGTAACTCTGAGTGCTGTTTCGTAGGCAACTGGACTTGTTTCAGTTTGTTGAAGACGTTTCACCTCTCATCCAAGAGGCTCCTTCAGTTCTAACTAACTGGAGGGGAGCTGCAGGCTTTTAAACTCTGTGTGGGAGTGTCCTTACAGAGTCGTTAAGGACACGTGTGAGCTGAGTTTCAGAGTCGTTAGGGCCACTTGTGGACTTGTTGACCCAACCGGCCTTCTTGTGGGTTGCTAGGGCTAGGTGAGCCCAGGTGTGAATGGTTGTTAAGCTGTCTGGGGAGAGAACTCAGTACTGCATTGTAGGTGGGTGATAAGTAATGTCTTAGGCCATCTCCTCTGTTCAAAGACAGTCGTTTCAGTTTGACATCGATGGATTCTTTCCTCCTCTTTCAAACCATCTGTCTTCTCTGGACAACATGTTTACATTGTTGTCCTCAAAGGAATGATTTGTCTCCTTCAGATATAAGTGGACAGCAGAGTCTTGACCTGAGGAGTTGGCCCTCCTGTGTTGTGCCATTCGTTCATGGAGAGGTTGTTTTGTCTCCCCAATGTACAAATCTGTGCAGTCCTGGCTGCATTGAACAGCATAAACTACATTACTCTGTCTCTGCCTGGGTGTTTTGTCCTCAGGATGGACAAGTTTCTGCCTCAGTGTGTTGGTAGGTTTGAAGTTAACCAGGATATGATGTTTATTAAAGATCCTCCTGAGTTTCTCAGATGTTCCTGCGACATAGGGAATGACGATGTTGTTACGTTTTCTCGCCTCCTCCTCTCTGTCTGCTCTGGATCTTTTAGTGGTTTTGACAAAGGTCCAGTTTGGGTAGCCACATGTTTTAAGTGCTCCTCTGATGTGCTTCTGTTCCTTCTCCTTCCCCTCTGACTTAGTGGGCACAGTCTCAGCCCAATGGTTTAGGGTTCTGATGACCCCCAGCTTGTGCTTCAGTGTGTACTGTGCAGTCCAAGAAGGGTAGACTGTTTCCTCTGACATCTCCCCGTGTGAACTTGATGTTATTGTCCACAGCATTTATATGTTCTGTGAAGGCTTCCACTTCCCTTGTTCTGATTTTGACCCAGGTGTCGTCCACATACCTGAACCAGTGGCTAGGAGCAGTTCCTGTGAAGGTGATCAAGGCTCTGCTCTCAACTTCCTCCATGTAGAGGTTGGCCACTACTGGAGACACCGGTGAGCCCATGGCACAGCCGTGCTTCTGTCTATAGAAACCTTCACTGTATTGGAAGTAGGTGGTCGTCAGACAGAGGTCAAGTAAGGCACAAATGTGGCCTGGGGTGAAGTTGGTTCTGCTGGTGCTGTGCTGTCCTGTAACAGGCCTTTCTTCACCATATTTACCGCTTCTTGAGTGGGATTGCATGTAAAAAGTGATGTGACACTGAGTCCAGTGTTATTTCACTCACCTTGTGGGTGAAATCCTGTGAGTTTTTGATTTGGTGTTGAGTGTTACCGACCAAAAGAGTTAGGACACTGACTAAGTGCTTGGATATGTTATAAGTAACTGAGTTAATGCTGCTGCTGATGGGTCTGAGTGGTGCTCCTTCCTTGTGTATGTTGAGGAGTCCACAGATACATGGGATGGCTTCCCCAGGGTACAGTCGGTAATATAATGGCCTGTCAATGACTTTGCCCTTTTCCAGTTTTTGGAACTTTGGTGTGGTAGTCTGCTGTTAGCACTCAGAGCTCACACGTGTCCTTAACGACTCTATAAGGACACTCCACCACAGAGTTTAAAAGCCTGCAGCTCCCCTCCAGTTAGTTAGAACTGAAGAAGCCTCTTGGATGAGAGGTGAAACGTCTTCAACAAACTGAAACAAGTCCAGTTGCCTACGATACAGCACTTAGAATGTGTGTAATTAACTCTTTCAGTATCAGTATCAGTCAACATACCAGCATCAGATTCTCAGAGAAACTTCAACAACTACAGGAGTTCTGTAATAAAACCTGAAGGAAAAACAGAAGGCAGCTCACAATAGAAAATCCCCAGCTTAGAACAGAAAAAACACACCGGACCAAATTGGCTGAGAGAAGTGGGGAACGACAAGAGAAAAAACAAAGGAGCTAAACTCTAATCCTGCCATGAGGGCATAAATGCCTTACCATAAGAAAGAAAGCTATTGTTTTGCACACACACCCCACCCAGTCTAGACCTTGGACTCATGGGGGAACAGTGATGAAGTAACAGTTAGTACTTTCCCGTTGTCAAGACTTCCAACCAACCCTAATCAAACCCACCACCAATACAAACCAGTGCTGGATGATAAGGAAATCTGAGAAATTGATGAGAAGAATATTTATTTTTAGCGATAAATTATCAATAAATAATATATAAATAATATTTTGCTGTCATTATTTAATTGCTTGTCTTATTTTTATTTGTGCCAGAGAGGAGCAACACGGCATCAGTCTTGATGAAATCTCACAAAAATATGTTTTTAGCGTGAGAATTATTATATTCATATAAGGCTTTGTCAACTGAACAGACATGTTTAATACTACCTGATTTGAGGAGAAACATTCAGATGTGTTTTTGTGGAGGAGCTTCCAAACAGTCTTAATCTTTGATATGAAGTAGGGGTATCACTGAAAACTGGTACTGACAACCGTGATATTCAAGAAATTAAATATTAATATCTTGTTCATAATAGACAAATGATTATATCGTGAAATGTATCCAGCGCCTCTTAAATTGTTTCTGTTTCTTTCTGTTCTCGCTTTATTATGTTAGGTGGCGGTAATGTGACTCAACACTGGTTGCCTCCCGCCATACAACAGTTAACTGCTAGCTAGCTATTGTGTGACATGGATCTGCTGTGTGGCTGCTGCTCATTAATTTACTACTGCTGTACAAATCATGTCGAAAATACAAACATTTATGGTTACATAGACTCTCTCCCTACACTTGTACAATGAATGTGATTAATTTGACACAAAACACACAAGATACAAAGTTAAGATGAATTTGACTGAGAGCCTTTCTTTTCAAAATCTCTCTATATATCGCAATAAAATTGTTATCGTAATTTCTTTTGGCCACGATAATCGTCCAGTGAAAAAATGTCATTAAATAACTTAGATCTATATCTATAGATATCGTGACATTGGACATTCAAATGGATAAAAATGTTAAATCTGCTGAACGTGGAATGAATATTAATCACCTTGAACTGTTTCTCCAGATGTGTCCGGCCGCTGTGTCCTGGTGTCGTGATGCTGTTGAAGTAGCTGTGAAGCTGGCTGGATGCCACTTCCGTCTCCTTTCCTAAAATGGCTTCCATCAAGGCATCGTGGATGAAGACGTACTGTTCCTGGATCAGCCAAAAGGTGAGAATGACAAAATAGGTGATTAGCAGCTGGTGTAGGTGGACTTGCATACACAAACATACAAATGTTTACAATGTGTTCACTTATTTTACCTTAGCAGTCCACGAAAATGTATTTCTGAACAAATTTGAGGTGAAAAAGCAACCTAGCTGCTGAATCTTCACTCATATTCGATTGACAAGGCTGAATGTAAAAGTCTGCTTCAACTTTCATAAGGCAACGATACTACCACACTGCCATCTTTTCAGTTTGACAAGTGACTGCTGAATGCGTCCGTGGTTACCATGGATGGATGCTGGCCAGTAGTTGTGTGCAGTCGTAGTGTTGAAGCCAAAGCAAAGCAGCAGCGTACGTTTCACGCTGCTCTTGAATTAACGTTAGCAGTAAACTATATATCAGTGGGAGATAACAGACGTACATTTCATCTGTTCTTTGAGCTGTGCATGTATCTGCTGTCACGTTCACTAGCTCAGCACTATGCCCCACGTTTCACTGCTCTTATTGGTTCTAGGTCCATCCAGTTGAGTCTATAGGCATTTTGGTCTGCACCTCTTGAAAAATCATAAATTAACTTGGAGGTTTCAGGTAAATTTACAACTTGGTGCGGTGATGCCAGGCTACTCTATTGCCATCATCAGAACAACTTTTCTACTTACACCCTTAATTACCCTTTTACCTTTATTTAATCCTCAGTTCTTGCAGTGTGTGAAGTTGCTATGAATTTGGTACATTGCGTATTTTCACAAAGTGAATTCTTTTGGCATTTTCTCATTACACCAGTATTTCTATTTAAACACAATATGTTGCATAGTGTAATACTCTGACTCTGATCTCATTTTTAACATTTTTAAGAATTTCTTTCCTCAGGGAATGTTAAACTGTGAGGAGTTGGTGATTTCATCAACCGATGTGTATCCAACAGCAGGGCACAGCATGGCATATTGACCCACCCACCCAGGTTTGACTGTAAACACTGAGGCACATCAATGTGTTTGCTGTCCATCCTCTCATAACTGAAAAGCTTGACTGTCCACAAACATTTGGTTCACACACACACACACACACACACACACACACACACACACACACACACACACACACACACACACACACACACACACACACACACACACACACACACACACATACAGTTATACAAACCTCAGTCTGGACTAGGTAGTTGCGCTGGGTGCGTATGTGTTTGAGGAAGCCGAGTACATTAACTGTGCTCTTGTCTCTGATCTGCTGCAGCATGCTGTCTATGACGATGTATGTCCCTGTACGACCCACTCCAGCACTGCAACACAACACATTAACACTGAGGAAAAGCAGGAAGAGCCAAACAGATGAACAATGAGTGGAATGCTTTACATATGGGAAATTAGCATGAAAATGGATGTAAAATTACACTTAAATGCCTTTATTACAGAGATGAAAGAAGTAAGCTGTCAGGAAATTAGTGTTTCAGACACATACATCGAAGGATATTTCAATTACATGGCTGGCACCTTAAATGCCTTTTCGCATGACATGCTTTTAATTTACTGCTATCCACAAAACATACTTGCATGGACGGTTTAATGCCCTGTGTGATTTGCTGGTTTAAAAGTAAAATCCTTGAAGTTTTAATCATTTGTTCCTTGTCTTTGGGGACATCCATATTGATACCATGACTTTTGGGGTTTATGTGACTGAATGTATCGAAAGCCAGAAAAAGCCAATATAAACTAAAGAACAAATATTAATAATAACAATAATGATAATAATTCACTTTAAAACACAAATCCATTTATGTGCAAGTCCATATTTAAGAGTGCATAGTGGCAGCCCACAACTTTTACTGTCAGGTACGGACGTAATCATCTAAGTGATGTTTTGCAGACTTTCTCTTTGTTGAAGTTGTATGCATCAGATTCTATCACATGTAGTTATCTTGTCACATCACACTGCGACTGTGGTTAAAAGTACTGTCATCTGTCCATAGGCATACTAGTGATTGTTGAATACTTTCTGCGTTGGTCACAGATACAATTAACACCTATACTGTATTTACAAATTCAGGACTTTAAGTTCCCTGTTGCTTTAAAGCAGCAGGGTGACTGTGAGTGTGTCTCTGTCTGCTCTGCCCTTTTGCATAATGACCGGGAGGATGTCTGTGTGTCTGTGTCTGGGTACAAAATGGTAGTAATGAGTGGTGTGTCTGCAGCCACAGCGGTGAGGCGGTGTGACAAGTTATTATCGACAATCGCAGTGCAGATGATAGCGGAGAGCTTCATACTCATTCCCCCCGGGGCCACAGTCAGCAGACAATTACCAGTAATTTCCCCGCCTGCCTTACTGTAATGTGCCCTTAAATACAAGTTGGCAACAGTACCTGCAGGTTCAGTGATTCTGCTGAGATATGCAGCTGTGCTATAAACAGCAGTGTAGAAAAGCACAAAGGTACAGGTGTTCAGTTGATAGCTATAAGTTAATTTGTCATATCTCTGCTTACCAAGTATTGAATAAGATAAAAACAGTCCTGCTTTTGTTGTCTCAATTAATGTCTTTGTTTCACAATAATCCAAACAGATATTTTCTAAAAATTAAGTGTAGAAGTGTGTTTCAAGAAACTGAAACAAGTCCAGTTGCCTATGATACAGCACCTAGATTTACCATGACCTGGATGACTGAGAACCTTCATCAACATGTGTGAAAAATGACAAATACACAGAATAACAAATGTTCTGCTCTCACTATAAACAAGGAACAGATTTTAAAAATGTATCCACCATTGTGTGTGTGTGTGTGTGTGTGTGTAAAGACAAAACAGTTTTAGTGTACAATGACGACACAGTGTCATTGAGGTGAAAGATAGAAGGGGAACAGAGTGATGTACAGTGAAGTGAAAGCAGAATAACGACACTACCTGCAGTGGACGAGCACGGGTCCCATGTCCGGCAGCTGGGCGGTGGAGGACCTGCGGACAAAGGTGAGGACAGGCAGAGTGTACTCGGGGACACCCATGTCTGGCCACTGGGTGTAATGATACTGGAGCACTGTCCGTTCACTCTGGGCCCTCGCCTTAGGGTTCCCCTTCCCACCCTGAATGGAAGAGAAGGAAAGAAGCAAAGGAAGAAATGTTGTTACATTATCTTATTAACATCTTACCCACAAACCTTTACAACCAACTTATTATTGAAAGTAAATGAAGTAAAGTAATAGCTCATGACTGAAAGGATATTATCATCTGGTCAGTGTAATAAAGTTATAGTTTCAGATTACTGTAGTTGCCGACTAAAGGAAACATGGATCCTGAAAACCAGCTGATGATTGTCTTGACTTTTGCTTGTTTCAGTCGTAGTCTTTATTATAATAAATACACAATCACCTGCCCCATGACAGGTGTTTCTACTACAGCCTCACAACAAGGGGTAGCTGTGCTGCTGTGTTCGAGGTCACACAGAGCAAGTGAGTAAAGAGAACACTGTTTTTTGAGTCCCTCTGTGTTCAGCTCTCAGTACTGTGGTCTGGAGTTTAGTTTCACTCCTGGGTTCCTGTTTGTACTTTCAGATGTCGGACCTACTTTACTGTTCACTTCCAGGCGTATTCAAGTTGTGTTACTGCTGATACAAATCAAAGATTTCCTGGTTTTGCTGCTTCATATTAAACGCTTGCCACTGGCAAACTGGCAAGTGCTTTGATTGTGAAGTATCTCTCACCAAGTTTTATTAGCAGTGCTTTTCTCCAATAACAACAAGTCTTATCAACCAGATATGGACATACTCTGTGCTGTGTAGCCAGTGGGTCAGTTTTAAACACTGCAGGGGGAGCAGTTCAAACAGTCTCAGTGAGTTCACAGTCAAAGTGCTGCAGGTGACAGGCCTTCTGTGGTTTGTGACTAGTACACCTCTAACAAGTCCTCCAGGCACACAGTTTTACCTTGCTGTGCTGTGAAGTGGAAAAACACTTGCACCTTGTCGGTGCGGCTTGACTGCTCATGGCAGTAACACCATGACATCGTGCAACATCCCCCCCACCAACACCACAATGCCCTAAACACTAAGACTTGATCTGGAGAGTGCCACAGCTTACCATACCTAATTAATTCCCACTGTGAAACTACAAACCAGATTTTCAAATGAAACCATAAAATCATTTGAAGAAATACAGTGAGACTAGAACTCCCACTTCTCATTCTCACCTTTTTGACTTTAGTGTTGCGCAGCGTGAAGCAGCGAACAGTATAGCAGGCATGAACTTTAGTGCTTTTCAGCGTGACTACCATATTGCCGTACTCTTCACTGTTCTCTGTTGGCCAGTACTGGTCACATTTTCTCTGTAGAACACACACACACACACACACACACACACACACACACACACACACACACACACACACACACACACACACACACACACACACACACAAATCCGATTAAAATACAGTCAACAAATTGTGTCAGGTCAGTTTGTGTTCTGAGTATGTGTTGAACCAGGAGACAGGAGAGGTATACGCTCCAGGGCTGAGCACTTTCAGAAGGGTCCCAAAGAGAGTAAAGTAAGTGAGGTAAATTTGGTGACCCGATGTGTAAACCCCTGAAGAGGGCTCAGTAAGGCTTAATACAAAGGTCCTTGTAATAAACATTCCTTAATTCCTTCTTATTATACGCTTGTGAGCATCAACAAGACTACATAAGTTTTAATAGCTTAATAAACATGTTTCTCGTTGGATTATAAAACTTTTAAAGCACTTGAAACTGACTGCTTAAGAATGTTAATAAAAGCCTTAATGTACTTGTTTATAATAGCGTTACAAACACATCTATTGAGTTTAACTAGCTTAGGTTTAACTAACATACTAATACTAACTGAATACATACTTTATTATGAATTTGTTAACAATGAACTATGCACTTACCAACAGTTAACTATGCTTTTTGCAGCTACCAGATCTAATAACTAAACAAAGCCTGATCAATAAATGTGTTTGTATTGCTATTACAGATGATTCGAAAACCCTCATAAGGCTTTTATTATTATTTCATTATTATTTCATTATGGGTGCTTATAACTTTATTCTAATTGAATAAACATGTTTATTATGTTATTCCTCTGTCTGGTATGTCTGGTACATGTGGAGAAATTGACAATAAAGTTGACTTGACTTGACTTGATTTTTAACACTAATATAGTAATATTATGTTAATAATCTTTTAAGGACTAATAAGGGCCTTATTGCCAATTAACTAACTTTTCAGGGAATTAAGAGTCAAATGCAGCCTACATACAGAGGAGCATTCACCCATTAACCTTGGACAGTTGTGTGAAGCATTGACATCTGTATTGTCAGCACTCGTCTGTCTCGCAGTGGACAGTTTGAGATGCAAAAGCAGGAAACGCACAGGTGGAACTAATCAAGTTAATGATGGCTTTACAATGACAATGTGCCAACATGCACATGTGCATGAAACATGTGGCAACTATTCTATCCTTAGCAGTGAGGAATATTGGTTTCTATGTTTCTGGTCTTTGAGTGTATATTACTGTGTATTTGAGTTTAACAGGTTGAGTTAACAAGTTACAAAACATTTTAGAACTTAAACATCCAAAAATCTACATTGAGTTTGTCTTGTTGTCAGAACATACTCGGCCTTTTTCCACTAGGTTGGTGATCATGACAATGATGCTGGTATTTTGCTCCCACACCATCCTCCAAAAGTCCTCAAAAGTAGACTTAAGTGGTCCCTGGGATGCAATGTAGGCTTTAGGCTTATTATAACCCTAATGGATGAATGACAAAGAGACAGATTAATAGTTTGGCAGTATGTGGCATACAGAATAATATCAAGCTTTTATAATAACAATTCTTCCAAAACGTAACAGAGTGTCTCCAGTGTCTTTATTGTTTTGTATTAGTCTTGCAGTCAAAATGATTCTCCTCATCATACAGTCACACAGACGCAGATCAGTGCTTGACATGGAAGCAGAAGCACTTACATCCACATAGTTGGCATTGATGTAGTCTGTGTGTTTGGAGTCTTTCCCAGCCAGTGGCCTCAGCTTCACCCTACTGTGGTCATCTGAACAGGAAACAGAGCAGTAAAACAGTTAGGAGCTTACCTTAACTCCATCCCTCACACACTGCTCTAGTGTATTGTTACTGTTTTTGTGTCCTGCCGAGGCACCTGCTCCCAAACAGCAAGTTCTTTAACCTTTGAGCTTGAAACAATGGTCAGACTGGGTCGTGTGGCTTTTTACAGACAGCTACGGCAAGGTACCAGCCCTGTGTGTGCCGTTTCAGGGTCGAGCCCCCTAGGGTGGCGATGTCTATTGGTTGGTCTGATTAACCATCAACAGTTGACCCTTTTGTCAAGAGTAAAAATCTGATGCATGAGGATTCAGTGATTTTCAGTGAAAATTGGTTTAAAAAAGAAAAGAGCCTAGTTTAAATAATCAAAACAGGCAGTTCATACTTTTATTGTATGAACTGATGGTATTTATTGAACACAAGACATGAGCAAGTTTTAACATAAACTTTTTATATCTTGCTCATATATTATGTTTTGGGTCTTATTTATTATTATTACATGTTTTACTATAAAGCACTTTGTAACTTTGTTGAAAACAGTAGTATAAAGCCTGTTGTGGCTCCAGAGGAAGCTGCATGTCATCTGATAAATTGCCCGAGTGATGACACTCTGTGGCAGTTGCATTTAGGGTAATGTAGGCAGCAGGCTTTGAAAAGGAAGGTTCTGGTTCTGCTGAATTGATTTTGATCAGCTTTTCAAAACCTGGCACCTACATTACCCACAATGCAACTTTCCTCTGGAGCCACAAAAGGCTTTAAAGTACATTTTGTTCCTCATATGCAGTAGCACTCCCCGAGACCTGTGAACACACATTAGTTTTAAGTTGTTGCTTCTGACCAAACTGACATTAAAGGGGCACTATGTAGTTTTGGAGATGAAATTCAATCTTTTTATTATTTACAATATTAATGAGGTAATAATACAAACTTTTTTCCATAATTGTATAAACAAGCTGTTCTCAGAGGAAAATAAGGTCCCAGAGCACTGTCTTAAGCTAGAAAGGTGGCAGGGTCCGCCACATATAAACAGTATATAAACAAGTAAAAAAGTATAAATTGTGTTGTCCTTTAAGGTTGGTTTGTTAATTCAGTTTATCATCATGAAAACATAGAGAGGCAGAAAAACTCAACCAATGAAGATCATTCTCTTCTCATTAACATTTCTCCCCCAAAACTACAGAGTGCTCCTTTAAAATACAAAATACTGCAGCATAAAATATACAGATTTGGCATTTGTTGGATGCATAGAATAACTTATTAAATAATATGTTTGACAATGGTTAAAACATATGTTTGATGTGTATTAAAATAGGTACCAACCAACCAGTAAAAGACCTGATCATCTAGAGTTTACAGTAATATTTGTGTTTGTAGAAAATATTCAAACATGGACTGACTTGCCGATCATATATTGTATGTGCCTTTACATGTCTTAATGCATATAAAAATATGTTTTGTCACACATTCACTGCAGCAGTTTAAATTACAAAATACGTCAAAGTGAGCATACAAAACACAGTACAGAGTATGCACTAAGCCTATGTAATGTGTACTCACAGGCCACTATGTTGATGTATCTGTTCTTGTGCTTGTTGTCAGGGTGGTTGGAGTGCTCTGATGTGATCTTCATATCAGCAGTGCACCGTTGAACCTCCTGGGGAAGGATACACACACATAGACACACCCCTCCGTCAGTCTGACATGTCTGTACATAATGCATAGCAAGGTATCTTGAAACTGATGGTTACATTTCCATTTTTACTTCTCACAATTCACCATACAGTACTTTTAACTGCTGATATGTACTGTAGTTATTGGGGATCCACCGCACACGGCTGTCATAACTTTTTGGTCTATGTCTCTTGCACAGAAGCTGCTGTCCTTGTTCTACCTGTTTGGTCTGATTCCAACTTCCCCCTTCCAACTCTCTCTTTCACTTTTTCAGTTTTCCTCTTTGGCTAAAGCAAGTGTTCCTTTCTTCATAACATTTGTTTCAATAAGCTACATCCCTTGCTTGGCAAAAGCATTTATTTTCTTGTCCCGATGGCATGGCACAACATGCTGGAAAGTAACAGCTACAGTGAAATCACTAGTTCTGGAGTTATATGCAAATTTAGACTGAAAATCAATCACAGGAATCACCCTGGAGATCTTTTCTTGTTTACTTACTTGTTTTTATAATTATTCTCCAATGTGGATACAGTCCTAAAAATGACAGAGACTGATTCTGGGCGTAGCAGCCTGTGAATATATGTCAGTGTTTAATGTCGAGTTCCTGCCAAACAAACAGCTGCTGGCTGCTAGCTCAGCATAGCCAACAGAGAGGGCAGGCACTGGATTTGGCTCTGACCCCTCGGTCTCATTTCCTCAGGAGCTTTACAAGGCCGACTGCCTTGTTTTAGCACTATTAAACATGGATTCATCATACTAATTGGGATGGGGGTTTATTTTGGGTGTTGCAGGCTTCATGGTGAGTGTGTGTGAGCAGATCGAGTTGCAGGTTTGATGGGAAGAGACCGGATTTAACTGGAGATGATGTCACACAGACAGGTGATCAGCAGATGGCACACGGATTGGTACATAAACACACACACATGTGCAGACACTTAAACTCTACAATATGCCAAACACACTATGATATCTGCATACACACACATGCATTCACAGACATAAACACATCGACTTTCTGTTACTATGTTAGAACATAAGAGATGGTTGACACCACTGTTCTTCTGTACTAGAGCATAAATATAAGTTGTAACTGGAGTTCAGTATGGTACATTTAGTGTCATGTACTTTCAGGCTGACACAGTGAAGCTGCAGTGTTCGTCATGTGTTATCTGACCCAGCTGCCAGAACCGGCTCCCAAACGCGTTGGAATGCACTTTGGACACTGTGTACACTTGGTATGAAAGTGAACATGTGTACAGATAGGAGACAGCTGAAAGGAAAAGCTAACATCATGCGTGTTAGTAGGCGTTGGTCCATGAGCCTCTGAAACCGCTTCAGCTCTCCAAGAGATTCTCAACGTGTGAGCAACTCCACTAGAGGGATGAAAATGATTCTGCCTAAAGGTATGCAGTCATTTAGTGCATAGATGATAGTGGTGGACACCGCAGTCTTGTTTGTTATATACAGTGGTTAAATTGGCTTTTGTAAGGAGGGGGAGCCCTTCTTCACTCAGCGGTCATTATCTCTCAAAATATTTTTTTTACCTTGCACCATCGGCTTAATACATATTTTACCAACTTATGGCCTACTTGATTATATCTCACATTCACATATTGGTAACTTATTAAGCCCACATTTCACCATCAATTGTAAAACGTATTCACAATAAGTCTCTCAAGGTCCGCTTCATTGTCAAAATTATGTTCATACAGCGTCTGAATAAATAGACACAATCAGTTTAGCTAATCAAACAACTACAGTATGAGTCTACCGGCAAATATGGTAGTCTCACTGGCTCAAATACTTGAATGAATAAATCAAACATGAGCTATGGTATTATAAAGAATTATGCTACACTAGGACACTGGCAGTGAACATATCTGATGGGATGCATAACTAGCCAAGCATCTTAAACCAGTTTACAAAAGCATCCATCCACACTGCTACATACACCTTTCATCATGTGTCCTGCAGTAGGCTACCTCTCTACCTGTCCATGGGAGTAGTTAACAGACATCCCAACCTACAGAAACTAATTTCACGTTTGCAAAAATACTGTGGCGAGCTCTCGTGGAAACATGCAGAGACAGATTTTTGATTTCACAACCCAGGTAGCGCCGTCATTCGCATATTTCAATTATTCTAAACTGTCTTATCCCTTTCACTAACTAACTAGCATTAGCTCGTCTTAACGGTTAGCTAATGAGGAGGGCGGTTAATCAAATGGAAACTACTCGCCCTCCTCATCTTTTCACTGTTTGCTAATGTAGCATTAGCTGTGTAGAGACTTTATCACAGAAACAAAAAGGTGAAAAATACAGACATTTAGTTTCAGTAAATTAACAAAGTTAACATTTTGCTGTGACAGTTACTGCACCCACCTTCTGTGCGTCAGCAGCACCGTGTGTGTGTGCGTGCGTGCACTTGCGCGGTATGCGAGAAGATGGGTAGCAGTGAAAACGTGGACTGGAGTTTCACTGGTTCAGGTTTTATCTCAATAAACAAGCGGAACGGATTCAGTAATGAAGCTCTGACACAGCGCTCTGACAGCGCTGAGTGAACAGGCTGATGTATTGATGGGGATCCAAAGTAATGATTTTAAAAAGTCATATAATGGTAGCTACACCCATGATTACAATAAAACACTGAAGCAGAGGGAGCTCAGCTCCTGCTGGCTGTACTGACGAGGTGAAGAGGCGGAGCTGAGCTCCGGAGGGTTTATTTAATCTCTGGTTATATAGATAGACAAGATATGCAACCACAGGCTGCATAACAGCTCGTGTTTCACCCTTGTGTAGCTGTGAGCCAAAAATGTTTTTTGTTTTACACATCAAGTCTCACTTTCCCCTGCTCAGTGTGTAAACACTTGAACTAAACCACTCTGAGGGACTTCAAACTCGGTATTAACATCTGTCCTCAGTGATCCGCTCACAAGTGGACAGCTCTAAGTCCCTCAGTTCGCACCAGGCATTTACATGCATCTTGACGTGCGTCTCCAGTGACCACTTGTGAACTGATCTCACTTCCCTGCTCTAAATGCAAATTAACATGTATATCACTGGAACACAATGTTTTTTTAGACAAAGAAAGAAATATCTTGTACACAAATATAATTTATAAAATTTGCCAGATTTACAGGAAGGCCCAAAAAGTCAGGCATGTGTTGTAAATAACATTTAATTAAGTTTCTCCTAACTTAACACTGCGTTTGTCCATGAGAAAGTTGCTTATATTGGTTATTGTTTACTGTGTTCGTAAAATTTGACATGTTAACTGTTAATAACATGTTGTTTTCTTTCATAAATTTAGTGTAAATAATTAAATCAGTTGAAACAGTGTGTTCAAACAGCTGCTAACTGTTGGCCAGTGAAGCCAAGTTCATATGAAAAGACTTTAGTTCCGATCTTGCTGACCCTGATGGATTTTGGAGCGTGTTCCTGTGAACGTGGTCAGAAGTGTGAGCTGTTCCCTGTCCTGGAGCTCGTGGACAGCTTGCTGGCATGTCGTCAATGTCTGCTGGTTATCTGGCAGGCTACATATCTGGCTGCATCACCAACAGGTCAGGGAGCCAGGTACAAGGCTCAGCCCATCCTCTCTCCCTGTCTCCTATGCTGTCATCCACAGCAGCTGTCTGAACCCAGTCTAACCAGGCATCATAACAGCTTATAGCTAATATCAGAATGCATGCACACAAGTGTTTCAGTGTGTAACTGTGAATCCTTGCTGAGCAGGCAATCATATGTTTTTGGTACAAAAATGATACTTGCTGTCCGCACATCATAATCCATCTTCTTACCCCTATTATTTTCTTTATCTTCATCTCTTTCACTGCAAATCAGCACACAAACAACCTGTACTGTGTGTATAACCACATTCCCGTCTTGTCTTGCATGTGTGAACTGTGAAGTGTGTGTCCTCTTGTGCTGATAAGTCACGTATGTGAATGTGTTAAAACCACAACGGCCACAATTCAGAAAGTTGTCTCGTGTGAAGAGGAAAAAGGGCCGTCATTATTTTTTAATTATGCTTGAAAATATTTTTTTTGCCATGTCTGGCATGTTATTAGAAGACCACCAACTATAAAAGAAGGTCAGCCTGTTCTGTTGTGATTGTAGTGAGGTATACAATATGTTCTTTCAACCCCCTTTACATCCATTTCATTTTTAAAACCTTGTGACTGCCTGAGCACCACTGCACTACAGACACACTTTTACCAGTAAATGGACTATCTATGTGCATCTCCTCATCCTATTTGTCCTCAGCTACTTTCAAATGTAGTAACTTCCATATTTAAGAATTTGAAAACAAAATGAATTTGAATGTGCATCTAAAAATGCACCTTGTAGAGGCCGACAGAAAGGTCACACGTCACACAAGATCCTACTGGCTGCTTACTTGATACATTCTGTGTAGACACAGTGTAACACACTGCTTCATAATCTCCCGTAGATGATTGTGTGGGTTTGTATCAGCGACTCAAAAGGCCAGATTACTATTTTATTATTTTTTTCTTTTCATTTGTCACCCATCTTCATCTATGACATGGGTGGATTTACATGTTTGAAGTATTCACTTCAATCTCTGGAGCATTTACTGCTACTTTCATTTGACTGGGTGACAACAGTGCCATAACAATGTAGATGAGACTAAAGAGTGATGATTAATGCCCTCGGCCTCCCTGACTACATTCTGTCAAAGTAGGAGAAACTGGGACAGCAGGGATGTCGAGAATGTGGGAGGAGGATAATTTGATTTGAGCTCCCGTCCTAAAGCACTTTCCAGTGTCTACTGGGCCTGAACCGGGGCACAGGGGAGAGGGAGAGGGGACACACACACTAGTGTGCTCTGTTTTCCCTCATTTTCACTCATTCAGGAGGAAGAGCTCAGTCCACCCACCCTTTGTCTAGGCAGAGCAGGGACCTGGAATGCAGAGTGATTGGAGGAAAAGAAGGAATCAAAGCGAGAAAGATATTTTCATAGACCACACTCGCAGAGGGAATAAGAGGCTGGTGTGATGAAGCATGCAAAGGTCATAACTAAACTAAATTGCCCAACACTGAAACTTCCCCCTTGCTTTCTCAGTGATAACCATTTTCATATTCATATCTCTCTTTATTATTTCATGCTATTTCTGCTTCCAGTATCTATTTGGATTCAGACATGGAGAGGCCATAGTTTTTCCCCCTTCAAGATTAAATTTATACATATTTATACATTGAGAAACACTGCCGAAAACTAATATCTACAATATCAAGTGACAGCTAGAGCATTTGAGTTTTCTCATTACATACTGATGTACTGTTAGCAGTATGCTAGTTAGAGCTTTAAGAATACAATGGGAACATATAATGGTTACTTCTGATCTGACACAATGGACTGAGCCAGGATCTGTGGTACTAACCTGCTCTCATACATGCTTTCATTAGTTTATCATAGCCTGGCCCTCAGTATCTGAAAGTGAGTGTCTTCATGTGCAGGTGTGTTTTCTAAAGTGTGCTGAAGGACTGGTGTAGTCTGATACAGGGAAGAGGAGGTAATGGAGAGACAGAGTCCTGCATAGACAACATATTTTTAACCCAGAAGTGAGCATGGTTCCCTCGACAAAAACAGCCTATATTTTTCAACTGGATTTTGGCTAATTGAAAATAAGCTCTGTGGCAACAGCTGATGAAACTTATGCATTTTGATCAACAAGATAATCTTCACAGATGAGCAGCACTTCACAAGTGTGAATATAATCAGCAGAAGTAAAAAGTCCCCATTAGACTATAAACAACTACACTGTGGTCGTTTGACCGCAACATCTCTGTCACTCAGCTGTCACTAACTACACTATACTGTACACACTAAATACATTGATCTATCTACAACTTGTACAGTTAGATTAGAACAGGTCCTTTGTAAAGATGGCCTGGTGAGTCCGTTAACACACAGACCTTATTTCAGGCATTTGAACAAAAACATTTTAAAAACAAGCCTGTTGACTTCCAGACGAGGGAACCAGAAGTATAAAAATCTGCAGGTTTTAGGACTCATTTTTGCACCACTCTATTAGGCAATGTACTGAGCTGTCTATGTGCTATTGGCTAGTTGTTGGTACCAGGTGATGAAATGTGAGACTGTGACAGATATCAGTGTTACTTCAGGTTGCAGTACGCAGCTGTTTTCATCGAAAAAGCTTGAAAAACTACCTGCTTTGCACCAAACAGAAGACAGACACAGTTTGCTACAAGCACAGCATTTAGCAGATGTTCTCGACAGACTGGGTCGAGAGACCAAACACTGAGCTGAAAGAGACTTGGAATTGGACTCACATTCATCAGCTGGAGACAGACTTTAACCAAAAAATACCACCGCTTCAACAATAAACAACAAAAGATAGAAAATAAGTTACAAAGTTCGTTTTCTCAATTCCGTCCTGAGTAAATCCTCTTCTCAAAGAAACCAATGAAGCACAGTGACTGCAGCTGCAGGCTACCGGCAAGCTAACTGTTTTGATTATGTTTCCTTTGGACGTCAGATGCACACAATCATTCTTCATTTAGAATCAATGTCAATGTAAGAATTTCAGTATGGTTCTGTTATCCTTTCTGGTTTGCACAGACAAGAATGAACGGCTTACCTCAAAATCTTCAGAGAATCTATGCTGGTTATTTGAGTAGAGTTCAGAGACATGTTTGATGAACTGCTTGACTGGGACGGCTTCCATGTCATCTGCAGAGAAGAAACAAGACGAGGGTCAAATCAGCTTCAGGAACAATAACTCGCTCTAGAGGAAGGATCAACCTCCGCCTCTCCACTGAAAGTGACATCTGAAAGTTTATTTTTGACTTTCAAAAAACATCAGTTGGTAAAAATAATCTCACCACATGACCAATGTAGTGGTTGTTTCTGCATCCCTTTTTTTAATTCAAAATGTTATGAACATCTCAAATGTCATGACAACAGGGCTAACTCCATCTGCTGATGAAGACTGTGGGATTTGACAAAAAGTTCTAGAACAATGTTGTGTTGAGAAAATTGTCAACTATTGTTTCTCCTTGTCATTAATATACTGTATTGTACAGTCTAATGGATTTGACACCTGCCCGGTTAAAAAATTAGTATTTTCAGTGTTTTCCTGGTTATCACCCTATATACCTTACAGAAATGGACTGAAATAAATCAGTGAATCAAAATGCCAGGGTTAAGGTCAAATGCTAACATATGCACTTATGATTGTAAGTGGTGCTTCTCTAGAGGTCTCTGCCGAGAAAAATGCAGGCTCAGTAGAGTTTCAGTTCCACTGCTTTACTGTACCACAGAGGAGAAACAAATTAAAAAAGCGTGCATACGTCACATTTCGCTGTTAATGCTTTGTTGCTTGTGGGGGCTTTTAGCCATATGGCACAGGACTGGAGCGCATGTTTCATCAGATTCAAACACTTGTATACAAATAGTTGCAAGTGGTAGTTCTTCAGACACTGACAGCATAAAGAGCACAAGTCAACCCAGATGATTGGAGTGTATTCACTGAAAGCATGCAAAAACATTTCATAATGGCTAAAACTCTCTCACAGCTCCCTACAGTTTAGTCTTCATCAAATATTAACAGGAGCATACACTAGCTTGCTCTCACTTTGTGCCTTGCTATACACTCATTTAGGTATGCAAATATGTCAAAATTAGTTGTGTCAGTAAACACAGCAGGCTGCTGAGTGTAAAGCAGAGAGTCTCTCAGAGTAATCTCTTTTATTGCTTTGACATATATTACAGACAGCACACAATCACTGACACCGAGGCAGGGCTTTGTTCTTTAGTTTTGTTCGTTGGGGTGGAAGATGAATAAGAAAAAATGTTGGGGTTTTTATGAAATCGACTTCAATTTGGAATATAAACTCCAGTGTTGTAGTCAACACCACCTAATATATATATATATATATATATTTAGATTTATTCAACACCTAACCCTAACCCTCAACACAATACATGTTTTGTGAAAGCTTTTCTGGGTGACTCAGATATTGATCTTCCCACTCTAAACTAAAGAAAACAAAAGAAAACAATAAACAAATGACACCAAGGTAACCCATATATAATGTTTGTCTATGTGTGTGTGTGCGTGCATGTGTGTGTGCGTGTGTGTGTGTGTGTGTGTGCGTGCGTGCGTGCGTGCGTGTGTGTGTGTGTGTGTGTGTGTGTGTGTGTGTGTGTTAAGTGGAGTGCTCTGTAGTAAGTGGCTGCTGCCTGCAGGTTTTAAATCCAGCAGGTCTTAAAGAAGATTATGGGATGTGCGAGGCTCTCGGTCTGAGCTATTGATACAATTAACACAACTAACATATGGCCACCTCCCTGTCTGCTGTCCTCACAGCATGGCTGTCATGTGAGCAGTGTTTTCCCAATGTTAGCCTTCAAAAGTCTGTGAGCCTACCTCACCCTTCCAGTGGTTGAAAAAATCAAACATATGTAAACACACGTAAAATGAATCAAACCAGCAGCTCAGTGAGCCAGTTATCTGCTGAGGCTGCAACAGAGGCTCTGTGGCAGACCCCCTTTTGTCTGTGCTGGGCTCTACCAGGCTGGGCACACTGGCCCTGGTGTGAATGGAGGCCTTTGGACATTGTAAGAGGCCCCTCAAGCCTTTAATTGATTTGACAGGTTTGGATCCAAATCCTGGACCTGAGGACGAGAGCTGGAACAGCTAGAGAGCAGCCGTCAGCCCTGTGGAGGTTTATGTGTTTGTGTTCTTTGTAATTGGTGACCTGGGCACTCTCTCTCTCTCTCTCTCTCTCTCTCTCTCTCTCTCTCTCTCTCTTTCACACACACAGACACACAGACACACACACACACTCACACACACTCACACACACTCATACACACTCATACACTCAAGCTCAGGTAATGATGTGGCTACAGATCATATTTACAGTACAGGTGAGGCAGAGGCAAATGTGTCCTCAACTGAGCGGCTCACCAACAGGAGATTTCAGAGAGCAGAGAGTGGACATAGTGAGGATAATTTTGAAAATCAAAATGTCCAGCCAAACATCACCCAAAAGTGAAAATTCAGTCATTACCCGCTCACGCCCATGCTGATGAAAAGTCAAGTTTCATTGTCCACAAAACACTTTCTGCAAAACAGCGTTCTCCTGAACAACTAAAGTAGCTGGAGACTTGTTTTAAGACATAAAGAGATATAAAATGGTTCCATACAGCTCGTCTGTTGTAATCTGATTCTCCAGCAGCCAACAAAACCCCCCAAACAAAATCATATAATGGTTCCATACAGCTCATCAGGCATAATCCAAGTCATATAGCCGCTAAGCTAACAGTGTTAGTACACACAGCAGATACGTACATGAGCTCGACAGCGCGTCAAGGGTGTAGATAATGTCTTCTCAAATTAGAGAACACATTATCTACAGCCATAGAGCCGTTTAAAAAAATTAATTATTTAATCTTTTCTCCGTTTTAAATCAAGTCTCCAGCTACTTCAGTTGTTTAGCAGAATGCTGCAACTTTGTTTTACTGTGAAGCTCCAGAAATGTTTTGTGGACTACGACACTTCACCTGAATTTCCATCAGCATGGAGGGAGGAGATGATGACTGGATTTTACTTTTTTGTGTGAACTTAAACTTTAAGGAATTACGGTATAATAGATTAGATTAACTATAGATTTGCTTGCATGCAAAGTACAGTTTACATATTGATCTTTCTCTACTCCCAAACACTGCATAGACTAACACAGATACATACGTGGCTTTGTTCACTTATGTGTCTAGCCCTAGGTTGGATTATTGCTGCTTAGAATGTTTGGTCAAAGGAAGATGAGACCAGTAAGGTCTTCATGCTGGTGTGTGACCTTGGACCGCTGATATAAGAATAGCCCTAACCTTCGACCCCACAGAGGGGATGACCACCTAACTTACACCATGCAGAAACACTGTACCAGGAAAGATGGTTGGAAATCAGGCTGCACGGCTCTGGGAATGTATACAACTGCTGCAGCTGACGGCTCAGTGTGTCGACTCATCAACAGCAGATTTTAAGAGAGAAGTGTTACAACAGCGGTCAAAGACACAAACAAATACGTCTGAAATCTCTTGTCCTGACGAGGTATACCAGCACATCTGGCCAGCAGTTTTGCATGGGGATTATAAATGTGAGAAGTGCTGTGGTTAGTTGTTACCTGGAATGGGAATGACAGGGATCGTCTCATTGGGTACCACTCTGGGTGAACTGCTGTCTTCCACATAGAAATGGGCCGTCTGGAAACAGCGCCTGACAAAAAGAGAGAAAGAGAGATTACATTTTAACGATCTATTTTAGAGGGAATTACAAACTCCTGACTAACTCATGCTATGACTCTGTTGTAGTTCCATTCTGAGGTCAAAACACAGCAAGGAGGTCTTCTTTCACCTGAACTTGAAGGATAAAATCTTTGTGTGCTTGTCACTTTTATTTGTAGTACATTTGTATATGTCAACTGGTGAGGTTCATTTACCATTTTTTTCATATATACTGTTTTCAGTTTTCTACCACAATTGTTTATGCTAACCCCACCTACTATGGAGGGTGTACTCCAAGTCGCCAGGATAAAATGAGAGCAGTTTACATTTCTGCAAACCACTGATACGTTCACAATTGTACGTGTCATAGGCTGCGTGCCATATTGACATTCACATTCACATTATATGCTTGTGACCTGGCTGCCATATCTGGAGGTGGAGTGGATGGTGGTGGAGATAAGCGAGAAGACTGCCAAACCAGTTACTGCAGTTCGAGACTGCATTTGAACATCTGAACAGCATGGCGGCACTGGATATTTTTAAGGAGACCTCGGGGACATTGTCCAGCCAAGTTTGTGGTGACGACAACAGTCATTTTAGGTCAAAACGTGATTTTTCTGTGTTTCTTTGTGGCCAAACCAGACCATGAGCACAGTGTTGTCACTACATAACATAGAAAGTTGACGATAAAGAAACGTTGAGTAGCAACATAACTGTGATTTGCAGAAATGTACATTGGCCACAACTATTCCGGCGATTAGTTGAGGTAAGTTTAAGTGTAGATACCAATGATACACATAAATGCTTGGATATTCACACTATCCCCCAGCTTCCACAGCCTTGATTCAGGCACCCTGCCCAACCCTCCACCCTGCTACTGTAGCAACAATGATCTGATCCCTTGTCTTCAGTGGAATACACAATTAAGCTGGATGTGCCATTGCAGGAAACTGAACCTTTCAAACAAACCTAAACCTTTGAATTGAAACTAACCATTAGTTTTAGACATATCTGTGTAGAAGAAACAGGTTCAGCCTGAGCCTCACGCCTCTGAGGGACACACCTTCGTAGGCCATATCTTCCCAGTCAACTAGACCTCAGCTAGACTTTACAAAGAGTTTCTCTGTATACAGTTAATCCTTGACAGAGATTGTGAGCATGTATGTGTGTGTGGAGAGATAAATACAGAATACAGAATTCATCATGGCAGTCAGCAACTGCCAGGCCTCCTCCCTTTAAAGTACACACAGATGGCAGAAATGGACTTTGAACGTCATACACATGGGCACACACACACACACACACACAAACACACACACACACAGACAACTACAGGGTTTCAAGCTTGTCAGAGTTGAGTATTCTCATGAACAGCTTCAAATTAACCTGCTGGCTTTATAGCAAAGTGTATGTTTAAATTCAAAGCATTATGCATAGTGTAGCTCACACACACACACATACGCACACATACACACACACACGCACAAACAAATGCACAGAACATGCCTCAATCCAATTGTGTTTGAAGTCATGTATACTGTATGTAGAAGCTGTCGCACAGGGAAGCCTTCAGGCGGAGATACATCAGTGTCACAGACGTGTTTTTAGTCTGTGACAATGGCTTTGATAATTCATAACCATAATGTCTTACCATCAGAATCTACACCAGGCATTTAGAGACACGCTGGAGTTAAAACACAGCAGAAACTGGCAGACGTGACTCTTCAGTGACAAATCCCGACAGAGTGCATGAAAGAGAGGATGACTACCTATGTTTGCATCCAACTGTCAGGCTTTTGAAAGGTCACAAACAAAGTCTGCAGATAATCCATGTTTCTATTAACAAAATAAATAGCCTGACTGTGTATATTACTACATGCACATATTGACAAGAATTTAACTTTAAGTTTTTGTTACCATACAAACTAAACAAGTTATCTGTGGAGACCAAACCGTACTGAGAGGTGTTGGGATTTCATTTGGGATTGACAGAATCAGGAAGTACGTCTTTAAATGTTACTTCTGTCATCGAAATGGTTTGCTGTACGTTGGGAAAAGTAATTATTTCAAAATCCACAGCAATAAAATTGTATGTTGATGACACTGAATAATTGTTCCTTGTTCTCAAAATGTAATCTCAGCAGGATTAATATGAATGAATGATGTTCACTTGGTACATCAAAAACCTGACTGGAAATGCCTGAAAGAGAGAGGTGGTGCTTAGATAAAAGCCCTTTACACACAGAGACTCCGCATTACTGCCACAACTACGGCTTGCCATTTCTCTGCCTTTGTTTGTTCACACTGAACTAAGCAGCTCCGGCACAAAGCTGCTCCAGTGTGTCAATTCATACAGCACGCCACTCTGCGGAACTAAAAGAGGCGTGACGGTACATGTCATAATGTTGAGATCTGTGTGTTTCTTTCGTGTTTCCCCCATTAACCACCTGTTAATCTAAACATGTACCCTCTGACTGTTTATAATCATATGGATGCTGTTATAATGTGTTGTGAGATCCTGACCCCTGGAAAGTGACAAGGTTACGTTTTTCGATCTAAATTACATAATTACATAATCGGCATCAGTTAACAGCGGACCCTGTCAGCTTTCACTCGCGGGGAGGGATGCTGTTTTCTGGGGGAAAGTTCACTGAAGTCTCGGTCAGGACCCCCACAGTTGCAGTGATTTTTTTCAATACAAGTTGCCAGAGACAGTAATTACAACAACGCAATAGTGGAAGGTGACAAACACATGGTCACGTCACATAATCACCACCATTATGTGCTCAACTGCGGGACCACCTGGCTCTTCTGCCGGGGACGGATGCTGTTTTTCAGGCAGAAATGTGATGAAGAGTTGGTAGGACAGACAGGAGGACAGACAGGACAACAGACAGGATGACAGTCAGGACGACAAACGGGATGACAAAAAGGATGACAGACAGGAGGACAGACAGGCTTTTCCACGTATAACTGCAGTATTTTTTTCCTCATATAAGTTGCAAAAGACACTACCAGTTACTACATTACTGTTGTTTGGTCCTGTTACTTTGCTTTGTGGGCAAAAAGTATTTTACCCATTGAGCACCATTATAGAAGAGATGTCTGTGAAATTGTTGACATGACACATTGATATGCAAACGAGGTAAGTTTTGACTCATTCTATTATTAATTTTTGAACCATTATGGTTTTATATTTTTAGAGAACATTCCTCAAGAAAAGCGTTTTAAAAAACTGAGATGTCATCACAATGTTAAGTCAGCAGGCACAGTGAGAGCTCCTGGACAGAGCCAGAGGGAGAAACACTGCTCCACATATTCAGAGAGAAGTAAACTGGGACGCTAAGGAACTGTTTTTGGTGTATGCGTCAGCTGAGCAATTCTCATTGGACTGAATAGACGCCACCTCTATGCATGTAACCTCTTTGGGTTGTGTGAATAATGACCGCGTTTCTATCGGGAACAGAGACAGAAGTAGTGGGATAGTGTTATAGGGCTGCTGAAATTCTAAGGGAGGAGATCAGGCTTGATGTTTAGACATACCTTTACCTTGGTCATCACACATCACCACCCTGGTTAATAATGCACAGAAAAGGCTCCACTTCTTAAGGAAACTTAGGAAGGTTAATTCTGGAGCAAGCTTCTGGTCTACTTTTACAGAGGAGCAATAGAAAGCATCCTGACTGGAAACATCTCAAACTGGCATGGTTCATCATGGCCCAGGACAGGACGGCTCTACAGCGGGTGATTAAAACCAGCAGAACATCACTGGTACCATCTACAGAGCATCAGTGACATCAGTGAAGTGAGACGTCTGCACAGAGTCCAAAGATACTAAAAGACAACACCCACCCAGCCACAGTCTGTTCACCCTGTTGCCATCTGACAACAGACACAGAAGTATCTGCTGCTGTACCACCAGACTACAGAGCAGCTCCACTCCTTATATTGTAAGACTCTTGAATTCGTCCTCAACACAAATAAACGGACTACAACTAGCCTGAAACCTGATTTTGTCAAAAATCAGATTGCGTAGTTTAGAAGTCACTACTAAATGTCCTATGTTGTTGTTAAGGTTTGAGGTCTTGTTGAGTATGCCATGTTGCTAATAAGGGCACCCGATCAGAAAAGTATCACATGATTGATCTGTAAAAGGCAATCAAAAACCATTAATTGGATGAAGGCGGACGGTAACCAGATTTCTGAATAATTACAGGACTGCAGAGCATCACTACAGTGCATGCACTCACTATGACAAACTTTCATTCTGCCAAAAAGACAGAGAAGGAAGAATACAGACTCAAATGATTTGTTGAGTAAAATATCACACAGTGTGTAGACCGAGAAGAAAACGTTACACAGTAACTCCATATTAGTAGTGAAACATTAATGATTTTACTGTTACTGAAATACAGACTTATTGTTGCTGCTCTTTTAGTTATCTCATCCTGTGCCTTTTTGTGAATGTCCATGTACAGTAACACCAGCTGATGGAAGCTGTTGTTTGTGCATTTGAAATAAAAACACATCTACTGAGCTGATTCTGATAAAAGATGTTAAAATGAAGGACTGCCATATGGCTGATGTTACAATCAACAGCTAAATGAAACTTCATATCATAGTGACAGAGATAAGGAGACCGTTTGCCATGTCCTTATCTACTCCTACAACTCCCAGTGATAACAGCAGTTACTCAACACCCACCACATCTAAGTGTTGTGTGTGTGTGTGTGTGCGTATGTGTGTGTGTTTGTGTCCAGACCTGTATTTGATACAGAGCAGAGAGCAGAAAGCGTTCATCCTGGTGAACAAGCAGAGGAGAGAGAGCAGACAGCCTGCCGCATGCTGCTGCTGCTGACATGAACTGAGAGCGAGTGAACAGGGACGAAGGGACAGAAGGAGGGAGGACAGAGGGAGGGAGGACAGAGGGAGGGAGGACGGCTTTCCTAACAAGGCATGAAGGGGGTTGTTCCCTCTCTGTGACACCAGCACATACACACATGCACGCACACACACACACACACACACACACACACACACACACACACACACACACACACACACACACACAGGTCAATCCCAAGCCACTTCCTGGTGTGAGACAGCTGGTGTCACGGTGCATTCAAGTCAGATGGGACAAAGTTAGCAGAATCATGCTGTGGTTCAAAGAAATTATTTACAAACCGAGGAGGTCCCGCAGTGAATCATTTATGACTACCCTGCATACAACATTACTTACAATTATATCTATGTTTTCATACATTCACAACTCCACCGCTCATTGTTGTCACTGACAAAGAATGACACACATTGCTCTTAGTGCCACTGCACTCTTTGATTAGACCTACAGTGGAAGAAGTTTTTCATATTTTTATATAATTCACATTCTCAGTTTTTAATTCAGTTGGATTATTGATATTTATATCTTTATTGTCATATATTTACAATAAATGTTACTCTGCTCCATGTTAACTCCCCACATTGGAAGATAATCTTACTGTCCTTTTTTGCATTTTCATTTATTTTTGTGCTACATCCTGTGTGTACCATGTGTTATGTTGTGCACCTTGGGCTGTGAGAAACGACATTTCGTTCTTTCACACTTATGATTTATGACCTTCATGTATTTAACCCAAAGCAAACATTCACTTTTATGTTTCAACTGTAAAGAGAAAAGATTTACCCAATATTAGGTCCAATCAAAGAATAAGTCAAATTCTACTTGACTAAGTATTCATAGCCAACCATGTCAATACTCCACATCACAGATAACTCACTCTGTGATAGAAAAAAACAAGTTACTTTTCACAGCCCCGTGTGAATGATGTTGCAATTAATGTAGAAAGAAATAAATACTCAAAGGGTTTTATCAGTGAACATAGTTTCCCTTATTTTCATTGCTGAAGATGTTCGTGCAACAGAAAACAGATGTTAGGACATGACTTTGTACCTGTACCTGTGTCTTTCACACCATTCTCCACTTCAAAACAATTGATACATTTATTCAAACTAGTGCAATCAACTCCACTTGCTACATGGTTGCATTCTTATTTGCAAATGACATTATTTGCAGTGTAACAGTGTAAAAATGTGGATACTATTGAATTGTAACAGTAAAATACTGTATTGTAATGTAAGGTAACTTTCTTTTTTGTTTGTTAAGGAGCTCATTTTTACCTCTTTCTGAGAAGACCTGAATGCAGCAGAACAGTTTGGGTAATGAGGGCGGTACCAACTGCTACTGGAGGGCCAATAGGACTGCAGCGTGGGTGGAGTCTGTATGGAACATGGGGTCATGACCTGAGCTTTGCTTTACAATAGGATTAAATACCCCAACACACTCCCAGCACCTGCTGATGGGCCTGTGTGTGTGTGTGTGTGTGTGTGTGTGTGTGTGTGTGTGTGTGTGTGTGTGCGTGAGTGTGTGTGTGTGTGTGTGTGTGTGTTAGTACATACCAGTGTTCAATAAGAACTCCGAAAGCAAAACTGGATTTTGATCAGTCTCAGTAATATGAAAAACACTCACTCGAGTTTTTGGAAGCAATGAAAAAACACAACTATTATTGACAGCATTTCCTACTGTTATGTTCAGTCTTTCTTCACATGCCATTAGTGATTTGCTTCAGATTAAAATAAAGAACTACGCTGCTTTCCAACTTTTCCAACTAAATTTTTCCACAATGTAATCACAGTGCTTTCTACGAGGATATGTTAGAAACTGATATATCAGTCAGGAAGTGGCCATAGTGAAAACCATGTGAGCTACTGAAAATGAAACCAGAGATGCTAAAATGAAGGATTCTTAATTTAGTATGTTAGTTCGCTTATTAGACCACAAATACTAGGTAACATTGAACAGTTATGGGCTAAGGCATGCATGGCTATATAACATGCAAGAACACTAGACTGTACATTTCTTGTCTCCAACCTGAAAGCCTGTGTCAGACAATCTATTTGTGAGATGGAGAATATAGGGACATTTAGGTTAATAATGAATATTAGATGTAGTCATTGTAGCTTCTGACATGAGGGTTGTCGGTGTAGTTGTTTTCCTCAGACACTACTCTAAGACTCAAACTGAACCAGGGTCAGTTCACCATAACGTTCCTTCTTCTTCAGCTGCTAAGGATGGTTTATATATAAGGGGGCTTGTCTTTGTGGTTTTTGTTATGCTTTGTGTTTCAGAGGTGCTGGGAGAGGCTGGCTGTGGTTTCCTGCTGGCCGGAGCGTTTGCCACCTCACACACCTGCGGCACATTTGGGAGTAATCAGCTTCCCTTCTTGTACCCTGGTCTCCTCTCTGCTTGCTGCAAGATTATTATCGACAGCTCTAGTTGGTGCATGGTCTCTCTGATGATTCCAGTGATTTCAAGTGTCTTTAGTGTTTCTAGATTGTTTTTTTTTTTGCCTTCACTCTAACTTTGCCTGTTTCTCTGCTTCTTCAGTGTGTGAACTGGACCAGCTCCTCGGTCAAACGCCACCAGCCACCAGCCACCAGCACCTCTGCCACTCTGCACTCTCTGGATTCCCCTGAGCACACAGCCCGCAGCACTGTGAGTCTCCTCCATTCACCTCCACCTGCCTATAGTTCATCATGTTCAATATATTACCCTTTAATCTACTCCCTGTTTGATGTCTGCTTTTGGGTCCACTACAAAATCCATCTACAAATCGTCACAGTTGCAACATAAAGAAATATAGAGTTTCAACATAACCCTGGTCTGTGAAATTTCCAACATTTATCTTGGTGATTGGGTTGTCCACCCTTACCTTTTTTCCTTAAGAGGTTGTGTAGCAACAATTTCATGCTTCCTCTGCCTTTGCTTCTCCAATCATTATTTACTTCACCTATTTGCTGCAGGCGGTTGCATATCAGAAATTTGTACAAAGGTCATTTAAGTGTTAGAACATAAAAACGATACTGTAGCCAGTCTCATTCATATTGTACAGCTTCTGAGAAGGTTTTACCATAATTAAGAGTGCCTCAAATGGTTCTGGTGCCTGTCAGACATCACATGTCATGTTGCTCCACCTCCATCTGGCTGTGACTGGCTCTGAGTTTGAGCCTCTGGTGAGCTAACAAATGAAAATGGTTCAACTTTGTATGATAACTGTTTTAATCTTCTGTCACAAAATGTTGATTTAAATATTCTCATTTCATGGCCAGAAAATTATCAATCCACAAAAGCTAGATTACAAGCATTCACAGAAAACCAGTCCATGAGATATTCAAATGATATCTCATGATGTCATTGTATCTTTGTCTCTGCCTTAATTGGAAATTATTTCTGAAAAGATTCATGTAGTTTATTTGTGGGTGTTATTTGAATAAAAAGCTTATTAACTGTGCTAAATATTATTTTGAAAATGTGCTTTTCCCCTTTAATAGGCCAGGTCATGCCTGCAGCATTATTATAGATCCCCACCTCCTGTATTTAGTGTATTAAAAATGCTGCAGTAAGCTGCAGCCTCTAACTTTGATTATTTTTAGATGTCACTTTAGCTGGTCCCACAGCACAGCTAATGTCATTTGCCTGTATTAATGCTGATTTTGTCTGTCAGTGTCATTATAATATAAATGATGGTTTCATCTGAGCCCATCAGTAACTATAGTTATTCTTAGTATTCATCTATCTACCAGTAATAGTTATATACTGTACATACTGTAATATCTGTCTTTGCTGCACTATTTATACTGTACATACTTCACACTTTACTGCTTTTTGCACTTCTGGTTAGATGCTAACTGCATTTCATTGTCTCTGTACTTGTACTGTGCACAATGACAATAAAGTTGAATCTAATCTAATCAATAACTGCAAACAAAACCAGTCTTACTGTGAATGGCTGAAGTCAGAAACAAATAAAATATGTCATTAAAAAGCAGTGGAAAAATGCTAACCATGAAACGTTTCTGGAGTCAGACTCTGAACACACATGCACCAGCTAGAATGGCAGCAGATCATCTCTGCAAGCCGTGACCAAGCCGGAACATGACACAGGTCCATTCTGGGTCCATCAAGCATTTGCGCCTCTAAGTTTGGATTCATGAAATGTTTGCAGCACTTGCGAGTAGCCAAACATGCACTCACTCCACATGTTTTATCTTCCTCATGATATGTAATGTACCAAGTTTGGTAATGAAGTATTGTCCCCTTCCTATCTAACCATAACAAATGCAGCATCAGATATGCAGACTTCAGTCAACCTTTAGGCAACCAACAACTCAAAGCAGTAAGTAATGGTCTTGTTGTACCCACCTCCAGTAGACGAGCACAGCCAGCAGGAGAACGAGGCAGAGGAAAGTCAGGGCTGAAACCACCACCAAAGGTACTACCCACTCCACTCGGCCCAGCCCCACGCCAGACCCAGGCGTCACCTGGTGGGTCAGGTTGGTCACAGCACTGGGACGTTCTAGAGGGAAAAAGAGAGAAAAGAATTGGCAAAAGACACGATACCCACCATCCTGCGGGCAGAGGCCACATGGAAAGAGGCAGAATGAGGATATGATTGAGAAGTTGGAAGAAGTGGATGCTATCTTATAGAGGGGTATAAGAGCAAAATCAAATAGGAATGTCAATTCTTACTTTATGGGGAAATCAGGATTAGATTAGAAAGTTTTTAAGATAAAACAAAAAAGGAGAAGAGGGAAGAAAGCCAGCAGGAACAATAGGTTCTGTGTTAGTAATACCACCTTTGTCTTGGATAATACATGATCAATATTCAGTATATTATATATTTGCCTTCATATTACAAGACAAATCCATTAAAGCCTTTTTGCACAACCAATAACATCTTGCTGTAAGAAATAAATTAAATGAAAAAATCTAGAATGTTATCTTATTTACAGCACAATAGTGTAGTACTTTAGTGCAACGCCCTTAGAACACCACAGGATGGCAACTGTAACACACATGCTGCAAGAAATGCATTGCCCCTCTGAACTGGTATAAAGCTATCATCTCATATCCCATTCGCAATCAACTCGTTCCTCCAGGCTGCAGCCAAAAGAACACACTGACTATCATTTGTTCATGAAAATCTTGGTATTGATTTGGGGACAGTGACACGGCCAGCGAGCTAGTCTTGTTGTGAAACATACAATCGACCTTGACTTTGCTGTTTGTCAACCATACGCAAAGTTTTTGACTTAGAATCTTGCTAGCATATCATTAGATTTCTGGCTAACAGCTGAGCCAATGAGGTGAGCGGACTTGTTTTTCTTCTGTTGCTAAGTCATATCTAAGGTTTGTGCAATTTACTGGAGCTGTGAACAATTTTTCCATTGCATAGGAACCTATTGGGAAGTTAATGACTGTTTCAGCTATTAGTCAAACCACCAGGTGGTATGGAGTTGCCAAGGAAACAGAGTTATGAAAAAAGTACCAAAAAAAAAAAGGTCTTCTTTTCAAGTGACCATGGTATAACTGGGATAGTGCCCTTTGAGGACCCACATAGACCATTAATTCCTAATAATGGCCACCTACTATCCTTTTCTTAAATGTCATCACAAGAACGAAGCAAATATTATGGTCCATCCTCTTTAAAGGAACAGTCTCACAGTTTAAGAAAATATTTTTGACAGCTTTAGCGATGGTGGAGGGATGGAGCTGGGCAGGCAGTTGTCAGTTATGTTATTTTTTGTGGTATGTGTGAGTATTGGGGAGTGAGGTGAGGTAGGGTGAATTGTGGTGAAACTAAGTACTCAGGGCCCCAACTTGGGGAAGGCCCTCAAAAATTAGGAATTTAAAGTTTGTTTTTATCATTTGTCTATTGCCTCTTTCATAGGTGTAGCTAGTTAGCTATCCTGGTTATAAACTGGGACATGTTTAGGGCCTTGGTATTGTTGTGGATTGTATATTGAGAGGTGTTTTTAATGTTTTGCCCACCCCATTTACAATCGTGAATGCAGTCCAGTACAACACCAACGCAAGTCTGACTTACCGGATGTAGACTGGTATAGAGCCTGTCATTGGTCGCCTATTTCCCCCTTCCATCGCTATGTGCAACATCAATGAAAAGCTCCAAGTTGTTAACTTAGATACTAAAAATGGCAAGTAACTTAACACTCACCTGTTTGCTAACGGCACAACGTAAACAAGCTAGCAGCTGTCACCTTTTCTTTTCTGGGGATACAGCCATTTCAATGCAATGGCTCACCTCTTCAGGTGAGTCTGGCTATGCAGGGTTACACCAACACTAACTAAAGCCATCAGTAAGCAGTGTCGTGCATAAACAAGCTAAAAGAGTGCGCTCATTGAACATGCTCATATTTTTAGTAAATGGCGGACTGAACATATCTGCTTGCAACTATGAATGTGAATGTGAGCACCACAAACTCCCACGAGAGTTAACAACGCTCATTCAATGTTTTAAGGAACCTGGCTGTAAATGACAAAGGGTAATGTTTCATACAAAGTGGCGTTATTATGGATCTCACTGCTTTTCTTGAAAACATCCACCCTACTCTGCCTCTGATTGATCAACAAGTCATGAGCACAGAGGCTGTGTCCAAATTCAGGGGCTGCATCCTTCAAGGACGCGGCCCACGAAGGCCGGGTCCTTCGGAGAGACCTTGAAGGCCGCGTCCACCGTTGTTAAATGGGACGGTCTAGCCTTCGGAGTATTTCCTGGTTGCGTCACCAGGTGTTCATGCATTAAAGTCTGTTTTGGTTCAAATCTATCAAACGTGTACATTTTTTTGTGTGTGTACAATGTGTCAAATCTAAATTGAATTATCAACATTACAAAATAAACATTAACCCATTGGTGAATAACAAATATATTTACCATAGCATTACCAGCGTCACGTATTTCAACTGAAAGTTAAAATTTGGAGGTTTTATAGTCCCTTGAAGTTTAACATATCTGGCGTTGGATGTTCAAATGAGTAAAAACCGAGTATAAACCCAAGACTCACACTTGAATGTCATGTCTGCGCCACTTGATGTCGCCATTTTCTCTTTCTTTCCCTCTTCTGTTTCGGGACTGAGCGGCGCGCAAAGGATCTTGGGATATGGGAGGCCGCGAAGGATAGTAGCGGTGCGTCCTCCAAAAAGGGGAAATGAAGGCTGCATTTGTGGGCTGCATTTGAAGGAGCCTTCGAATTTGGACAGCCTTCGCGCAGCGTTGTGAAGTAATTGGCATTCAAATGCGCCTTTCGAAGGCTGCAGCCCCTGAATTTGGACACAGCCAGAGACTCAACCCAAGGCATCACTGGATTGCCAGTGGACAGTGATCGTGCTAACAACAACAATAACTCCTTTCAACATGGAAAATGGATAATGACAGACACGATTCAGTGTTTATCATTATGGATATAGACAAGGTCGGATGGTAATGCGTTAATTGACACTGTAAATTTCAAAATATTCAACTTTCTTTGAAGCTTAGTCAAATCTTAATTATAATGGTAGTCAATTAGAAATCACTTAAAACCCACTCATTTTCATACTTTTCCCAGTCATTCATACATTCACATAGAAACTCCATTCAAACTTAGAAACGTTCACAAGGGTTCAGACTTTCTCACATCAATTAAACTTTTTCATAACCCTCATACTTTTTGCACAGTCACAGTTCAAAAATGCATAATTTTTCAGCCATTTTCAGATGTTTACATTGGTGTGTATGGGGCAGAATGTTGACAGCCAGAGTGGAGGGCTCAACTGACAGACTGCAGAGGAGGTCAAAAAATTCCAAAAACCTCGTCTTCAACTCGCTCTCATCCCCACAAAGTTCACTACACCTACATAATTTAACTGTATGCATTAGGTCCCATTAAACCACTAACCACATTTTTGACAATAAACACACCAAGATTTCAGTTACTGTTTTTTAGGGAGAAGCATGATAATGTGAGGTGAGCCTCAGCTAAAATCACTATTCAATCAACTCTCTCTGTTGGTAACCATGACCAACTTAGTTACCATCACCATGGAAACCGATAAAAATAGGACAAAGACGGAGACAGATTTGCCAATGAGTTGACTATGGCCTTTAATATATATATATATATATATATATATATATATATATATATTAATATATATATATATATATATATATATATATATATATATATATATATATATATATATATAGTTTTACCACTTTTCCAACATTTTAACTATATTCAACTATTATCTTTTGCGTTTATTCTTAAAGTCAGAATCTCCATTCAACTATTTAAATGTTGTTCTCACTGTAACATCTCTTCATACTCCATCAGCTGCTTCTTGACACAAATTCAAGCCAGCATTGCAGTTCTGCACACAGCATACAGTATATTTTAAATCTTACAGTTTGGCATCAGCTGTTCAACAAAACTAAAAATATTCTACATTTTTCATTTATTCCTAGCATTATTCAAAGTCTTTACAGCCAGCAATGCACTTTTGGCTTCAGCTTTTTAACAGCCAGTATTCACAACCAACCAACCAACCAAACAAACAAACACAGTTCCTCAGAACTTGCCTTTCCTAGTATTACTGCTAAAAGTAACATTGAAGAATATGGAGGAAATGAACGCGAAGTAGTTAATTTTTTGGGACTGTGAACTTTCCTCAAAATTCAAAATTATGAACGTGAACTAATTCATTTTAATTTATGTGAAGAGAGAACTTTACAACACTGTCAGCGAGCACACAGCACACCTAATTAAATCACAAACCATGGAATCATTTACCACTGGAAAGCTGAGTGTGGCCCTGAAAAGTCTGAATTCTTCTTCTTCGGAGAAAAACTTTCTCCATGAAGAAGTCTTGACTGTTTGATTGACATCAGTTGGAACAGGACTGTTCTGATGAACAGATCAGTATCCCATGCTGGGTAAGACAACAAACAAGCACATTTCCTGAAAAACTGAGGATGCTACAGCAAACACGAGGCATTTAATAAATCAAACTGAACACAGATGAGTACAGACTGCCAGGCCAGATCCCAGCTGACATCGTCCCTGCCCTGAGCTCTGCACCCTCTGCACACTTTTGGAGGGAGTGAAGCCAGTTAAATGCATCAAAACACACACACACACACACACACACACACACACACACACACACACACACACACACACACACACACACACACACACACACACACACACACAGCTGAGGACAATTTGTGTCATTTGTCCCTTAATCACCACCACCACTGTTACCACCACCTACCCAGTTCAGCTGATGCAGCCGTGATGTTGCTGGAGCTGACGGCGGCCCCCATGGCCTTCAATCTGCAGCTTTTCCTGGAGCCGAATGCTACATTAGGCCGGGCCCCTGCACTGCACCACAGCTGGCTCGCATCACCGCTAACTAACCCTGCATCTCCTTCCTTACATCCACATATACACACAGACATGCACTGTGTACACAGAGAAACCCAGAGATGCTGCCTGCCTCTGTCCCCTTCTCTTTTCCTTCTGCTTTTCTCTTACGATTACGATGGTCTGCCAAAAATAAATAAATAAATAAATAAATAAACCCTTGCTGGCAGCACGCAAACATAACACACACACACACACACACACACATACACACAGCCAGTCAGTAATGTGCAGTGAGATGCATACTGTACAGGCACTAACACACCGAAAACACACCATACACACACATGTAACTATAAATGGAGCAGAGGCTTTTTTTTCTCCCCTGCAGCTGAGTCTAGCCTGCAAGCCTCATCTCCTCTCACCATGTCTGAAAGTAGGCCAACGCTCAGATCAGAGCAAGACGAGAGCGAGAGGCAGTGAGAGGATGACGGGGTGATGGAGGAGTGAGCGCGAAAGAGAAGGGCAGTCAGTTCTACAGGCTGCTGAATCAGGGTTCCCACTGTGTGGCCCCAATATAACTGTGTGGCTTCTGCCCCGACTTTCACCATCACACCCCTTCTACAATGTTACTAAAGTGGACTGAAGGTAATAAACAGTCTCACAGTTTAACAGTGATGGCAACAATATTACAATTATTTCCTGAAGTAAAAGATGTATTATCAGCCAAATTTGTTTAATAAGTTACTTATTATACAATGGCCCATTTCAGGTTGTTATGTTTTATACACATGATATTATTGAAAGACTATCACAGATACGCACATGTAATCAGTAATCAATTTCTGGTTGGAGTAGAATTTAATTTAATTACTTTGTGGTTGTACTCTGTGTTAGCTTCACATTTATAAACTTATCATATTATTTTGAATGTAAAATAGTAATCTGCAGTCAGAAACTACTCACTCCAGATGTCGGATGAATGTAAGTGATTACAAAGTTCAACACCTCTTTGTAGTGGAATACAGTACAACTACCATAAACCTGAACACCTGTTTTACTGTTTGAAGCCCTGTGGGCCTATTTCTAGTTGTGACCTAACTTACCTCACTCAAAGTCGTTTTCAGCACATGCAGTTTGACAATAAAATGTTTTTGGGTGGATTCGTTTTTTATTCTTGTATCCAAATGTTTAGATCATTTACATTAAACTGGTATTTTATTTAAACTGTTGGGTCATCTGACTTCTGAATTTAACAGAAAAGTGTTTATAGGAGGAAGTTGGGGGTGGTCAGTTCAGAGGGCTTTCACCCAGGGGACCAGGATTTGAGTCCCATGAGGAGTAAAAGTCAATGTCTGAAGGAAGCAGTTTTTTTTTTTTTTTAAAGGAAACCATGATGTTACCCAGGTAGTTTGTTGTCTCAGTTCAGTTCAGTTCATTTTCTTAACTATATCCGTGAGGGTCGCGGGAACTGCTTTATCCCCCCTTTCGGGGGGTTGCGGGGCTTACTGGGGCCAAATCCAGTGTTCATATGGGCGGAGGCCAGGGTATATCCCTGGACGAGTCGCCAGCTCATCGCAGGGCCCTCTGACGGCAGAGGCTGCCACACAAGGTGCCAACTGCGCGTCAGGAGCAATTTCGGGGTTCAGTATCTTGCTCAAGGATACTTCGGCATGTGGCTCAGTTCCACCCAGGGGAGCCGGGGTTCGAACCGGCTCTACCCACTGAGCCACAGCCACCCAGTTTGTTGTCTTTATTTTGAAAGTTTAAGTTTAAGTTGTATTTTTGCTAACATGACCATGGACTGTGATGAGAAGGGATGTTTTTTTACTGGCAGGCGAGTGATACCTGGTTGGACTGCTCATGTTGCTAATCCGCTCTAGCTTGGTTGTAAGTTAAAGCTGGACCTGGCAGATTCACCATGTCCCGAGATGATCAAACATGATCTTTCCTAAATGCAATTTAATTCAGACAGCAAATACAGCATGTCGAGAATCTTTTGAAATTAGTTTCTATACTCAACTATTTGTAGTTGTTTGAAGCTTGTATGCTAAAGATTGATGTACTGGAAGCATGCACCCTCACAACAGAAGCTCTGAGAAGAATGTAAACAGTTTCCACTTTCAGAAAGTTGGCAACAACTTTGGAGTTTTTGCCCTTGAGTCCTTCAACTCAAACAGAATAAAATGTATCAATTGTGCTTTGACAAAGAGGCTGAGAAAGGCATTTCCGGGGAATATCAGAAGATTGCTTTTGTTCATAATGATGTCTGGTCTTGCTTTAAGCATATGAAATTAAATTGATGTCCCACTGGTGTTAGCTTGGTTGATGCAGTGTCATGCTGAAAGTCTTGGCTGGTTGAAGGAGGGGGAGCAGTTAAGGTAAAAGCATTAGGTCTGCCTTCAGCTGCTGCTGGGACTCTGTTAACTCTACACTTCATTCTACATCACTGCAATTCATCACCTCTTACTACATTAAGGCCTCAGATGAATAGGCCTTTATGCAAGAGCCAAGTTCCACTTCTTAACCTGCATAATACAAAGTCTTTGATACAACTCTATTTTCTTCATGCTTCAAAACTTCTTCACAATAATTCTTGAGCAGATAAACTTTAATTTGATAAATGCTGTCAGTCCTGGTCATTTCTCTTAGCACTGAGTTAGCTAATGTGACAAATTTGCAAACCCAATAAATGCACAGTAATACCACTCACACTGGTTAAAAACCCACCAACACCAGCTAACATCTGGCTTTAGTCTTCAATGTGAATGTGTATAATTGTCATTCACTCATAGGCAGAGGTGGGTAGTAACGCGCTACATTTACTCCGTTACATTTACTTGAGTAACTTTTTGGGAAAATTGTACTTCTATGAGTAGTTTCAAAGCAGCATACTTTTTACTTTTACTTGAGTACATTTGTGAAGAAGGAGCGGTACTTTTACTCCGTTACATTGGGCTGATTCTGCTCGCTACTTTTTTTTTTTTTTTTAATCGATCTGTCTGCCGCATGGTCTGTTTTGTTTATATGGGGAGAGCAATGATTTAAGGTCGGGACTTCCCAGAGGCTCTGTGACTATCACATGACTGCATCTCACCAATCAAATGTAGCCACTAGCGACGTCTAACTCCGTTTCACCAATCAGGCAGAGCCTAGCCATCACATGACCGCACAAACACTCCCCGCGGCAAACAGGCGGAAAAGAGCACAGAAACAAAACGATGGCGACGGCATGCAATTCCGAAGAAGCCGAAGAGGAGGAGGCACAACACCCCTGGCCCCACATAAAAGAAATGTTACTGTGTAAAGATTGAAGTTATTATATTATTTATTTATTTATTATTGTTTATTATAAACTGTTTCAGTTGTCTAAGGGAATTCTCCGGCTCTGAAAATTATCATTGCCATAATATATTTTTGTGCATGCATCATGTGCATTATTTGACATTATTTGACCTGATAAATAAAAGAGGTTACTCGACAGTTACTCTGTACTTGAGTAGTTTTTTCACCCATTACTTTTTACTCTTACTCAAGTAACACAGGGTGACAATACTTTTTACTTTTACTTGAGTCATATTATTCTAAAGTAACAGTACTCTTACTTGAGTACAATTTTTGGCTACTCTACCCACCTCTGCTCATAGGTCAGCTGACCTTGCAGCAGTCACGGTTATTTATCATCTCCACCACGGACTGGCTGTGATGTGAATACAACACCTGGGTGAACACGCTAGTATTTGCCATTCTTCAGGCCCAATGCTATGATGTGTTAAAGTTAAGGGTGTGGTTTGTTACTTTTCCATCCGTTTCTGTCAAGCAGTGCTCCAACATTGTTGAGTCAGTGCTGAGTTTGGACGAGAGACTGAAGTAAAAGATTTTTAAAAAGTAACCATCAGAGTGGCTTCCATGCCGGTCAGCTGCCTGATCGGTACTGCGCATGTGCAACTATCAACAGAGATGGGAAAAGAAGTGAGATGTGTCTAATTAAGAATATTACTTTTTAAAACAAGTCTAATGTATTCTGGATGTATTTTCATGAGGTATATGATCTGCTGCTTTCTACTGTTCCAACACTAATTTTGGTATTAAAGTGGGATATGTAACTCTTCAAATCGTGTGGGATCATGGCAGTTGTTGTCTTCATTGTTTAACAACCACCATTGCCGATGAAAATGTGTAAACTCTGCATTTACATCCGGGCCAATTGACTCTGCAGTAGACACAGGCTTTTATCACCTCGGCTCAGCTTTGATCTAAACGTAAGACCGGGGTGAACACACTAAATTCCGCCGCGCAAAGCGATGATGCATTATCAACAGTGGTGGTGTGTAAATAAAGAAGGAATTTGTGATGCGGTCTATTCAAGGACGTTTTATTACTGGACACAGTGTTGGAGGTGGAGCCCCGTTCATTCCTATGAAAGCTGCTCAGTGGTGTTTGAAGCCAAAAAAGCTTGACTTCCCGGTATGAGAATACCTGGATCACCGACCGAGCTGGCTAACTTCTGGTTTAGCGCCCGGCTAACTTGAATGGGAATACAATCATTTAATTGTGCGGCTCTTCTAGACTTTCCAAATGTTACTGGACCGAATGGCTCAAATTATGAAAGTGAAACGAGTCATTTCATGGAGGTTGTGATGCTCAAAAGAATTTCTTTCACAATGGGTCTATTATTGTTTTTTCTTCTGTTACAACTGTATTTGTTCAGATAGAAATCACAGATGGGTTACCTTGTCTGCAGGAAGTGGGAATGGGGTCAATAGATTTTTAACAGATTGACCCGTGTTTAAAAAACCTGTGTAGACACGCTAATTTTAAGCGGTATTACAAAGGCTCTTGCTCTCAATGTGTCAATGCACCTTGTGGGGGCTGGAAGACCTGTTGGACGATGGCCCATTAAGTGAACAAAGTAGTCCACTGTAACGCTAATTAGGTGTTGTTAAGTGTTGACGAGAAACTCCTTCAGGTTTCCCGGGAACTCCAACTTTCCCCTGTATCGACGGAAAGTGACTCAGTCGACCTGGAAAGATCCAAAGGTCCGAGACAGAGTGATAATGTTTCATGTAAATGTATCTTTATTTCAAACTGAACTCTAATAGCATTGCTACATCATGTTGTCATTTCATATGTTTTTTCATTTCATCTAGTATAAAATAGAAGCATCTATGTGTGTTTTTTGTTTCGTTCGAGTCAGAGCAGGGAAAAATGTCAATACGTTAACACAAAGTTTTATTCAGTGTTGTCCATTGATTCATTATTTACCAGACTTAACCTACATTTCCTTAATGCTAGGGCTCACAGAGCCCGGTGTGTGTGCCGGACTGGACAGCAGCTGTAAATGAATTGTATACTATTTACAACACCAAGATCTAGTTTGTAGGCTAACAAAATATAGGTTTGTCCAGTGGCAGCTTGGCATGGACCAATGCATGATAACACGTTATGTGCAATAAAGTGCACTTAGATTTACCATGACCTGGATGACTGAGAACCTTCATCAGCATCTAACTTCAGATAGTCCTGAGTAACAAACTAATATCCAACCAGGACTTTGATTCTGACACACAGTAAACCGCTAATTAAAAATCTTCAACACATGCTTTGATACGGACTGAGTCAATGAGGAAATAAAACAGAGTGTCTGGTTCAAGAGGGAGGAGAGAGAAGCTCAGGGCCCTGATGTGTTCGCTGTAGTCTGGACTGCTCACATGTGCCACCTGGTGGTTGTTGGTGCGCACTGCAGCTAATGCAAAATCAGCTGGATAAAATAAAAGTCCCCCTGCCCGTTTCTGCCGTGTCACAGCACTTTTAACAGTGCAGCAATGGTGTCCTCAGAAAGGAGAAACATCTGTATGCCAGGGTGCATAAAATCTGTAAAAGGATACACAATTTCAATCCATTCAACAGGTAGAAATATGACCATTTTGCCAGTCTAACCTCTTTGGGATGAATGATTTTATTTTCAAGGATTCCTTAAAATATTATGCCTTATTGGAGAGTGCTTGAAGAAATATCTTAGAATTACTTCTGAGGACTTTTCACATATTTAATGTGGACTAAATCCTGTAATATTTTGTGTGGCTGTGTAAGGCCATGCATAGGATTCCTCAAACAGATTGAGGACATTTGAAAGAAAAGAAAAACCCTTACTCATTTGACTGTCACCAAACGAGTTGAAACACTCTTTTACGTCTTTTATTTAGTACAAGTTATTCTGTATTTCTGGAATTCCACCTACATAGTGTCAAAGCTAACTGAATGTTTACATGAGGCTTTAGTACATGAGTTGACTCACCAGTATGGATGGAAAAAGGCCAGTGCTTTTTGTCTGCCCCTATTCTGTGTGTTGTTGCTGGGTCCTTTGGGGCAGGGAATGCTGCTGTTTCATTGGTTGGCTCTGTGGTGCTAGTGGTTTTAGAGTCGAGTGGATTATGGGTATACTCCAGTTGGTTTTCTGTATCAGGCGCCATGTTAGTTGGGTCTGGTTCAGTCTGTTTTTTCTCCTTTGCAGTAGCGTCCGGTGTCTCACTAGGTGGCTCATTCACCGCTCTACTGTTGGCGTTCCTCCCTGCCCCGCCCACACCTCCTGATCCCTTCCTTCTCTTTTTCTCATCTTTCTCTTCTTCTTCTTCCTCTTCATCCTTATCCTCTCCTTCCCTCTCTCCGTCCTCTCCTTGACCCTTGCTGTTTTCGCCATCCTCACCCCCAGCTTCACTGTTATCTTTGGCTGTGGTTGTTGTGACAACAGAGGCAGAGGTGGTGGCATCTTTGTTGGCCTCGGTCCTCGGTTCGGTGGTCTTTTGCGTGGAGGTGGGATTACGGGTTGGTCCTCTGCTTGGCCAAACAGAGCTAGGGAAGGAGGAGATGACACCGCCGCTGAAGCCCAGACCAGCCAGTAAAGTGCTGGTCACCACAGACGCCACTGTTGCTTGACTACCGCTGGAGGACGGGCCGATGCCAGTTGCCATGGAGACGAAGGAGAAGGGGATGCCCGAGGAGGTCCAAGTAGATGAGCCAGAGGAGATGGGAGCCATGTCGGCTGAGGAGGCTGGAGACACTGTTGGCTGGATAAACAATTTACAGATTAAAATTTAAAAATGGTTCGTTTTTCTTACTGCTCAACTTTTACATGACTACGCTGTTTAACTTTAAGGTATCTTTAAAGGTTCAATCCTTTAAGTTTGGATAGGTCAGGACATCAGAGGGGCTAAAATAATTCTGAGGGGTCACCAGAAGACTAGAGGTACGAGAAATGAAAAGATACATTTCAATATCAGTAATATATTTTTTTTATGTCAGCATCAGTGGTGTAGCTCTGGCGAATAACTCCTTCTTTGTAATGCTTGGAGATGCCTCCTCCTCTTGTGCTCCTCTCTTTTGTGGTGTAATTGTCTATTTTTGGTCCCTCTTAGTCAGTGTATACATGCTACCCCTGGGGCAAATCCTGCATAGACATGACATTGATATTCACTGCTACATGGATGACACCCAACTGTATGTCCCATTAAAGCCTGGAATCACCAATGTTTCAGGCATTATCTCCTGCCTTGCTGAGACTAAAAACTGGAGGTCCATTTCCTGCAGCTGAATGACTCTAAATAGAAAGTGGTCAAAATTACACCCTCTGGTCCCAGTGCTAGTTGCAGTATGGACCTCTCATCTAGTCGGTGCCCGCAACCAAGGTGTTATCTTTGGCTCAGAGCTGTCTTTTGATGTGCAGGTATAAAAGTGTTTCTGCTTTGCCCAACTGAGACAGTTAAAAAAGATCAGGTCATTCCTTTATTCTGCAGACTTAGAAAAGGTCATCCATGCTTGTATCTCCTCCAGACTTGACTACTGTAATGCACTTTATTCTGGTATTAGCAAGCAAAACATCCAAAGACTGTAGTTGACACAAAACGCTGCTGCCAGGCTTTTAACATGTACTAAGACAAGTGACCACATTACACCAATCCTAGCTAAATCTGTGAGTTTTAGAATAGATTTTTTTTTACATTTTACTGCTGCTGTTTTTAAAGCCTTGAATTGTCAGGATCTGTGATCCACTAACAATGTTAAGTTGGTTACTTTCTAAATATTTCTTCACTTCGGTCTCTCTTTCAAACTCAATGCTGACTGAACAAAGTTTAAGCACTACTTCATGGAGACGGATGATAATTATGGTAATTACGCGCCAACATTTTTTTAACTTCGATGCACATCATAGCATTATGTTCGAAAAAAAAAAGTGTTTTCATCACAGCCAATTGGAGCTGGAGCCGATAAAACACCTGCGACTATTGCATAGTCAGCTGAACTGTGAATAGATGCTGATTGTACCCTTTCCCATTGAAGATAAAGGCCAGAGGATTTTTGTACAGTGTGAAAGGTGAATAAGTTTAGCATTAATCTCATAAAATACTGTACAATCTTGCCTTGTGGGGCCATCCAGTGGGATGTAAAACTACAACCTGAGAACGTTAAACTGCTCAAAATCCATGTGAAAATAGGCAGGTTTGAATGTTTCTCTTGAGTTCTCTTTTTTTCATTCTTCACGTAATTACATCCATCACCTGTCTTGTGTACAAATACAACACCATGAATGCCTCTGAAGCGAAAAGTGTCTGAAAGTGTGTCAAGTGTCACCTTTCAGAACACCTGTAAACACCTGCTTTAAAATTTGGTTGTCATGTCAGAACAAACATGTTCCTTTAAAGCATGAAGAAGTTTTAAGGGATCACATGGAATCCCATGATTTCAAATCTTATAATCATGGTTTGGGGTTTTACTTTACTTGATTCCTGTTTTATTTTGTTGGTGAGGTGTTGTGACTCTGTTGAACGCTTCCAGTCTTTGTGTTTTTTCCCATTTTTGTTTTTTTAAAGCCCTATTAGTTTCACCTGTCCCTCATTAATACTCGCTCCCTAGTGAAGTTAAGTATGTGTTTTTTGCCCTGACTCTTTGTTGGCTCGTCTGCGTTTCTATGTCAGTTTCCCAATCCTGTGTTCGTTTAATAAAGCTTGCTTTTTGTTCTACCTGCCTGCTTGGAGATTGCATTTGGGTTTTCTAATCATAACAAAACCACTTCATAATTTAGAGATTCATTTGAAATGTGCTTCGGATAAGACATAAAACAACAAATTTGATTGTTAACAGACCAAAGACAAGTCTTAAGGGCAGTTGTATGAACATTTTAGAGCATGCTGAAGCCTTAAGGTGTCACAGGTTACAATGGTTGGGAACCGATGATATAGGGAACAGAATCACTTAATGTCAAACATTTAAACCACTTTATTTGACACATTTACTTTTAGTTTCATATGATATGACTAAATTTGATTCTTAACAGGCAGCAGTCCAAAATATTGTCTGTGTTCATCAGCCTGCTCTATTATTAGTGTTTATGTAGTATTATATCTGAATTTATATTTTTGTAGACATATGCCAATAATAATAAAGGCATGAAGTTAAGCAATGTAAAGGACCCATCATTTATTTTTAAGTTTGGTGTGCTGAGATTTTGGTATAATTACGGTATCCTTAAGTAGAATCAAAACAAAGGGATTTCTATTTTGATGTATTTTTTCCCCTACAAAATAAAGTAGAAATGTTAACTTCTGTTTTATTGAAGAGCTAAAATCCTAATATCTTATTACATGTGAACTGCTACTTTTTAATCCTGACTTTTATTCCCTTTGAGACATTTCTGTCCACACAGGGAAGCAAGATGCAAAACAGACACTGCTCTCTGCTGGATAAAAAGTGAAAACACTACTGATTCACTGATTCTGCTTTCCTTACCATTCCAGTTTTCACAATCCTTGTCCCCTCAAAGATCCTGGTGGTGTTTGCTTAGACACAGGGAGACAGGGGGGTTATTCACAGTTAAACATAGATGGCAACACTGCACTTGAAGGGGTGTCCATAGTCATCCCTGAGTGCATTGTTAGCATGTTAATCACAACATGATAGAATGTAAATAAACTCTTAATGTGGCATATAAACTGAATGTAGTTTGATGAAATGAATGCATCACACTGCATTTCAGCTGTTTGCTCTCTGAATTTTTCTTTCCTTTCTTCTGTTATTTTTGCTTTAGCCTGCAGCTGTTGAAATGAGTTCACATACATAATCTGAATGAGAGATTTGATATGATCAAAGGAATCCTAACTGTCAGATAATACTGTTTGCACAAATGTAGGACAGTGTGTACTGCATGTTGAGAAAGGGCTGTGTACATGAAAGAGATACCTACTGATGCTCATATTAACAGCTATGATGACATGAGAGATAATGTCATAGATAATGCACTTAGGGCCGGATCTACTAAAGGTTTGCGTGTATTAAAACGTGTGCAAACTCCTTGCACACGCAAAAAATTGTACAAACTGATTTACTAACAGTGCGCAAAAAGGGTTGCGTCTGTCAAAGGTGCAAAATAGCACGTCTGCATCCAGTTAGTACGTTTGCAGCAATGGATATGCAATATGGGGCGTTTACACGCAATTGTGCGTGTTCTGGGTGGAGAAAATGTAAATATATTAATTTAGCACACGCAAAGTGATTTATCAAACCTGAAAGCAATTTTGCTCATAGAAACTGCTTCTATATTTAACACGTCTCAAAGGGAGGTGCAAACGGTTTGTATGCGTAATTGCGCACACATGGCTGCAGTTATTGTTGCAAGAAGGACACGCCGAAACAATGGAAGGAGACGCCGAGAACGCATTTTTCACCCTCGTGTGAACATTTTTGGGATGAATGAGGAAACTATCATTAGAACATATCGCCTATCCAGCCTTGCCATTTTGGAGCTGTTGGAGGAACTCAGAGCGGATTGCACCTGCTCCTCAACGCTGGTCAGAGGCATCTCATCCACGGTGCCCCCGCCTGTTTTATTTGCAGACCTTTTATTATACGCCAATTTTTCTTTTGTTTGTCTTCTGATGTCTTGGTATCTCCTTTTCACTTTATCCACTGTTCGCCTGTTTTTTCCAACAGCATTAACTTTTTCACCGATTTTCTCCCACACGGCGTTCCTTTGCACGACCATCAGATTCCTTTGCTGCAGCTCATTGAAATGTTTATTCGCGTCCTCTACCAACACTTTTAATTCCAAAGGGTCGAATTTAACTTTGCGCTTTCGCTCTTTCAAACTCGCCATGCGGAAAACCATGAAACACGCTAAACCCTCATTTAAATAGGCGTGTCTCCAGCACGTTTGCGCCTGTTGTCATTTACGCAATCACTCTTAGTAAATCGCCGGCAAACCACGGTTCAACCCCACACGCAAATTTCTAGATTGCGCACGCAGATTAGTACAAGCAATTTGGGATCTTAGTAGATCCGGCCCTTAAGGTCTAAGAACTGTGTGTGTGTGTGTGTGTGTGTGTGTGTGTGTGTGTTTCTGTGTTACCTCTGAAAAGCATACTCTGGCTGAAGTCACTGCGCATGTCATTCATGCAGACGGACTGGACTCGAAACAGGTACAGCACATCAGGGGACACAGGCGAGATGATGGCCTCCTGGACAATACAAACAACATGAACAAACTCAGTAAGGTCCTTTAACTTTGTAGTAATTAAAAAGACTACACAACCCAATGGACATGTAAGTGACATTGTCTCATTTAACACTCACCAAAATCCAAAAAACTGAGACCTTGTAGAACTACTCCCCTAAAGCTCATAAAGCTACCTCTCCTCATGTACAACTGCAGCTGTCTATATAGCCAGACAGGTTGTGATTTTCACCTTTTTTCATACCTATTTTGTGCCGAAGTGATGGCCATGTTGGTGTAGTAGTGGTAGTTTGCAACAAATGGAGACTTTCTTGACTTGCAAAATTATCTTTTTTATTGTAAAACATCACATGTGTGATTCAAGGCAGAATTTAAAGACGGAATTAAAAAATCATTAGACTCTCACCATAGAACAAGAGGTGGGTCAAAAGTGAAATTGTTTTTTGTAACAAAAACATGTTGCCAAGTTCTGTTATGTTTTCACATATGTCTGGTGGTTGATTTGTCAGCAGGTTTACACAAAAACTATTGAATGGATTTCCACAAAACTTGGATGGAGGATGGGTCTCGGCCCAGAATCGACCCCATTTACTTTTGGTTTATGGATCCAGAAACTTTGAATGACTTTCTTTAACATTGAGAGATTTTATTTAATTTCTCAGGGAATAATAAATAAATCTTGATGAAAAAAACAGGCACATTCAGGTGGCTCGCATCTATGAGTGAGTACAATTTGATGCAAATCCTGGATCTAGTAACTTTAAATTATGGTTAAAATGGCTTAAAATGTAGAGCAATACTGGGCGCCATGGTAGCTCAGTCGGTAGAGCAAGGGCCCCATGTACAGAGCTGCAGTCCGGCCTGTGGCCCTTTACTGCATGTAACCAAAAGTGAAACCCTAACCCTAACCCTACAATTTAAACAGTTCTAAATGAAAAGTAAGCATCAGATTGACAACGTCAGTGAGAACAGCCTTGAGACCAAAACCAGACTGCAGTGTATTAGCCTGGTATGGCCAGTGTTGTCTAGTGGTCTCCTTTTAAGGCCATCTCACACTTGTACTACTCTACAGTCTTGAATACAGTCAGTTCACTTCACATCCTTACTGCAGCTATCTTAAATCAGACTGTATTTACTACGCTCTCATCTGTGCTTTATCCTAAACCTGTGAAACCTGTGGGGTGATGGAGCACATGCTCATGCAGCTACCAGCAGCTGGTTTCTTCTCACTTGAACTTGAAACCTTCCATCCAAGTTGGTCATTTCCTTTTTCCCCATGGTCACTCCAACATCATAATCTCCCTGTCAAATACTCAATAGAATATGAGCTGAAATGTCCACATTTTTGCTTTCAACCACACCTCACTGCTCCTCCTCAGGAAATAGAACTGGCTCAGGTAAAATGACTCTTCACTCATGTAGAAAATGAGGTGGTCATATATATGTGGGGAGATGGTAACCCCTGTCTCTGTTGAAAGCCAAGAAAGCAAGAAAAAGGACCTTCTGATCCTCATACTGCACACTGCTCCAAAAAAGGTCAGTAATGCTTGCCCATACTCAAAAAAGGCTACCAACGCCACACAAATCCTCCTCAGCCACATTCCCAGCACTAGATTCAAGAGAGTGTCACAGTCTGACTTCCTGAAGCCGATCGGCTCACCTTCATAAACTCACCATCACTAGGTTGAATCTAACATTTTGGAGCCAACATGAGGTTACCGCCTTCATTATTGGGTCTTATAAAGTGTCCTTTCATTTCCTAAAACCCCTTTTCAATTTCCAAACCATTTAATAGAAATAAGTCATGCTGCTATCATTTATACGTATGTAGTCATTTCTGCTATCCATCCATATCACAGAAGGGGTGAGAATATAAAACTAATCTGAAAACCAGTCAGAGATCAATTCCAGCAGTCTTGTTTTAATGCTATATCAGACCCACTGACTTTATTCCACGACTGCTTCATTCTCTTTTGACAATTTAATTACATTACTACAGTCTCATTTTTTAATCAAGTCTGACAAATTTATCAGCCAGAGATTTCATAAGCTGTTTTATCACCACAGATAATCAGAATCACACTTTTTAGTTCGTTGAATGGTCCAAAGATACAGCAGGAAAATATCATACTCTGCTCTATTTTATGGTTTCAAGAGGAATGGCACTTAACCATCACTATACCCAGCATGTCAGCTACACCATCACATGATATCACCCATCTATGTGTGTGCATTATTAAACTTTCTGAAAACATACCCAGTGAGCAAAGACATGTCTAGAAGACGGCAATTTAACTTTTCTGTCGAATGTTGAAAAGACGTCCACTGAGGAGCCAGAATACAAGTTTTTGCATCTCCTTTTTCAAACACCTTTTTATATTTACTATTGATGTCCAAGTGACATCTTAACAGGGTTCAAATTAATGTTTTTAAGAGGTAATTTCAGACATCTTTTCAATATAAACAAAAAAGTAAAAAAAGAAAAGCCACAGGATAGATATGAACCCTGGGCTCCCTCAGCCTCAGCCTCAGCCTCAGTACATAGGGTGTATGCTCTACCAGTTGAGGCATCAGGGCACCCTATCAGTGTCTCCCACACATAGACTTTACACATTTTATCCTTTTTTTTTCTTTTTATCTTTCTGAGAGAATGATTCCATCCGTGATCGATTAACTATTAAACAATCTGCACTTGCTCTTCCCCTCTTGACGACTGTAAATCACACATGCTCTGCAGACACAGAAGCAGAGAGAGAGGCTCTTGGGTGTAACATCTCTCCTGTAAACGCACTGATTGTGATGTGACCTCTCCTATTTAATGTAGGCCTACTTATGCCATTGTTTTGTACAAACTTTTAAGTGTTTTGTGATGTTGTTCAGTGCAAATACTGACCAAATACCATCAACTGTGAATTTGATTCCAGCAACATGTTTTAAACAAGTTGAGATAAAAGGCAACAAAAGACTGGGAAAGTTGTGGAATACTGCAAAAACACCAAATGTTTGGAACATTCCACAGTAAACTGGCTCATTGGTAACAGTTGATTACCATGAACAGGTGAGTATCATGATTAGGTATGAAAGGGACATCCTGGAAAGGCTACTTCATTGGAGCAAGGATGGGGCAGTGTTCTCCATTTCGTGAAACACATGATTGTATGAAGGATATTACTAGATGGGCTCAGGAAAAATTTGTAAAACTGTTGTCAATTAACAGAGTTTGTTTGAAAAAATATTGCACTCTGTTATTTTTCAGCAATCTGTCCACAAAATGAACACTGAAAAGGCTGAAAACAATACACAAAAAACTTTACCTTATCACAATAATTTGAAACATGCCAAAACACATACAAATCCACTCATATAGAAGTCACTTTAAACCTTCTGCCTTTACCAGAATGTGTTTGCTGACAGAACAGCTCCATGTCTCCCATTCATGCCATGAGGCAACCCTGCAGATTTCCCTCCAAATTCAATATGACAGGAACTGTACATAAAATCTGACACGCAACTGATAGCTTTCATGAGAAGAGAGTGCTCAGTCAGACGTGGGTGTTGCTGTTCAGACTAACACGGTGGAGAATTCAAGCTGCCAGCTGACTCCTGCTCTCACAAAAATGGGTGGCAAAGATCAAGTCGGCTCAAACAAAAGGTTTCATCATGTAAATATCTCAGGGCTTCATTGTACAGTGGCATCAACAGCAGCTGGTAAACAAACAGAAAGTCTGATTCTGGACTCACATCACTCTCACCTTTACAGAAACAATCCGCACCGTTACTCCATTGATACAATAATACAATACCATGCTTTTTTCTGTATATATATAAATATTTTTATATATATATATATATATATATATATATATATATATATATGTATATATATATATATATATAAATATTTTTATATATATATATATATATATATATATATATATATATATATATATATATATATAAACTGAATATATATATATATATATATACTAAACATACATTATACAACTACATTGTTACTGCTGCAACAAGACCACAGACATGAGTACTGTATAAAGAACTTATAGGATGAGTAACTGTTAAACACCAAAGAGGAGTGAATATAATAATGTGAGTATTTGGTGAGACAGTGATGGTGCCTGTGAACATGCATCAATAAGCGAAACAAAACACCCCAGTAACATTTGATTATTTCATTACTAAATGATCAGTTTATAGTTGATTAAACTTTAGTTAATAGTTATTTCACTGTTTACAAACAATGAAATGATTCACAAACCATTTATTAAGCAATTGTAAACATTTATAAAGATCAGTTGTAATCTAACACCAATCAGCCACAACATTAAAACCACTGACAGGTGAAGTGAAGAACATTTACCCTCTCTTTACAATGCAATGTTTTGCTGGGGGACCTTGGTTTCTGGCACTCATGTGGATGCTACTTGAGACCATATACATCCCCTAGAGCAATAGCACTCCCTGATGGCAGTGGCCTCCCCAGCAGGAAAATGCACACCTCAACACCACAAAAACTGCTCAGAAATAGCCTGAGGAACCTGACAAGAGCTCAATGTATCGACCTAGCCTTCAGACTCCAGATCTCAAGCTGATCAAGCATTCGTGGGACATGCCAGAACAAGTCCGATTCATGGAGGCCCCACTTGCAACCGACAGGACTGAAATGATCCTCTGCCAAGCTCTGGTGGCAGACATCATAGGACACTCCCAGAGGTCCTATGTGTATGCCTTTACGGGTCAGAGCTGTTGCCGTAACATGAGGGAACCTGTACAATATAAGGTATGGTTTGAATGTCGGTGTATAATTGTCATCCACAGCAGTGCTAGCATGCCATGTGAACTCTATTGCTAAAAATATACACTCAACTGCCAATGTTTTAGGTTAACATAACTCCAATGAAGCCACCCAGTCTAAGAAACTGCCCAGCAATTAATGCTACAGTTGAAATGTTCATTTTTTGTTCAAACTGTTTTCAAGAGGTGTAGAGTCAATTTCATGGCCATTTTGGAGGCTACAGCTTGTGGTGCTGTTGAGTTGCATTATACTCGGAAGTGTTTCTAATATTTTGTCTACAAGTTTATATAATGAGGGTAGACAAAATATTAGAAATACCTGTGCTTTACAATGATCACAGAGTTGAAGGGATGACTTTTGGCAGGATTGATGTATTTGACTGCATTAGTTTTACGTGGTGTACATAATAAACTGTGAGCTGGGTGTACATACCCCCCACCCTCTGCTCCCTGACTCATACCAGTTCGGCCCTGTTGAATCCAGTTTGGAACATGTTTCTCTCATTTGCTCTCCCTTCTTCACAAGTGGTATGGGCCATAAAATGGTCCAGTCCAGAGCGCTTTATTAGATGGGGATTTTCCATTGATTGTGACAAGGGGGCGTATGTGTGGGATTTGGGGGTCCCAAAGCCATGTAAGTCCCTGTTGTGACCTAGATAGAGGCATCAAGGGAGGATATGAGGAACAAGAGCAAAATCAAAGGGCTGACAGAAAGAGGCAGGAAAAAAATGTGTGTGGAAGGGAGGGTTGGGGAGAGCGGGGGAGGAAGAGGAGGAAGGCTGAGGGAGAGTGAAGTAGATTTGAGAGGGAGGAACAGTCTCTTGAGTTAATGATGGGAGGATAAGACAATTCCCACCTCTCTCCCTCCATCTCTCATCATGGCAGTTCTCCAGTTTTGAAGCTGATGCTGCTTCCACAGCCAGGGGGCACTCTGATCCCTTTTTGCATCCGTTCCTGTTTTCCCACAGAGCCACTGGCCCAAGGTCATGCTTTTTGCACAGCCTGGCAGCCCTGCATCCCCTCCAGCTTAGCATTAGTATTCTGCTAGCCGACAGGCAGACCACAATGTAAGGGAGCGAAACCTCCTGTCTGCTCCACAGCCTTCTCTCATAGCTCATTTTGGCTCCTGATGAGACCATTTGTAATGGAACTGATGGAGGATGTTGCTTGGTTTGTGTGTATTTTGGAATGTGTGTGTATGTGTGTGTTTGTGTTCAAAAGCTTTTGTCCCCAGACAAATTATTAACTACTTTATTAAAACCTCTGCCGACATATTTTCTCATAATTTGAATTTGCGTGTGTATGTGCCTGTTTAACATAAAACTCATATTTTTAATGATGCAATCAGTTTTTGTTTTGTATCTGACATAACAGTTTTATTACAAAACAACTTATTAGATTTTCCAAGTCCCCTGCAGTCAAATGTTTGATGATGTAAAATCCTCTGTATTCCTGTAACAACACACACACACACACACACACACACACACACACACACACACACACACACACACACACACACACACACACACACACGCTTCTTCTGACCAAACTACATTTGACTGTCAGTCCAAAATATTATTGTCATAATTTGCATTTGAAGTAAATATAGTTAACTTTAGTTCCTTTCAAAGCAGTTTCATTGTTTAATCGGGAAATTTTCATCTTACACCGTTTTAGCGTACAGGGGATGAACATGCTCACCCTGTGAGCTCAACGTACTGCAGCTTAAGAAAAACATGCTGCGAATGCACACATCATTCTGTCTGCAGATCAGACTGCACATGCACACATTGGTAAAAAACAGTCAAAAGAAAAGATTACAGAACAACAAAAATAAGACTTGTTTTGGTTTTTCTTGTTTATGAGACTGCCCATTACAAGATGAAAACAAGACAGTCTTTTTTCATTTTAAAAGCCAATAACAGCCAGAAAAATGCACCTCGACTGAATGAACTGAATGAGTAAATAGAATGAACAGATGATACACGTTGATGGTTGGCTGATGTGGAATCAGACTGTTTGGGTTTAACAAGGCCTGTATTTTATTAAAACTGGGATTATGCCTAAAGTTTGCCCAATTGAGTGAGTATCTTTGACCTGGCAGTTGGATGCAGGTTTATTGCTTGTGTTTTGTCAAACCTGCATGAGACTATTAGGGTATAGCTGTGGCTCAGCAGGAAGGTCTGCTGGTGAAACAGAAAGAGAGAATTTTTTACCCAAAAGATTACACATTAGCTTCTGTTGAACATCACAATATTTTTTTGCATAGAACAGGGACTGTGGATTAGCTAGTATGGAGAGGAGGATTACAGCTAGGGTTGCTCAATATGACTGTGAGACTACATTGATTTGTCAACCACAGAGATTTTGGGATAACATTTAACATTTCTGGGTGTAAAAGACAATGGAAGGCAAATGTTACCAATCAACAAGCAGGGCTCTTTTATGGTTTGGATAAGCCATAGACTCAATAAAACATGGATGTAGTCTCAATGACATCACCGTAGGATTCTGAAGAGCCATTGTGAAGCTCAGTGTGGTGGCTCCAAGCTCCCAGGAAAAATGTGCCGGGCTCTGAAGCCAATTTGACTCTAGTGGCCAAACCATGTAGTTACAACCTCATATGACGCACAGGGGACTTTTTTTCCACAAGCTTACATCGTGAGGGAAGCTGGTGAAAATGTTGAAGAATTTTTATAAGCCTTTTCCCCCTGTGTAATAACTCGTATCACTATCAGGATGTGATCCATTAGGTCTGATAGCATTTGGAAAGTACAGAAAAGCTGCTCAAATCTGAGTTAGCTGAGGGCTAAATCATAAGTTAGCTGCTCAACCGGCAGAAGTCTCTAGTGCGTACACTCTATGGGCCACACGATACGGAAGCTAAGCAGAAGATCCTGGTAATTTTATACCAGGTATGTCAAACTTTTTTGGCTTTATGCGCCACTGAGCAGCTTTCATCGCAATGAACAGTGCCCCGCCTCTGATACTGTATTCAGATTTCCCTTAATATCCATGTGTGGCTCCAGCTGTCGCCATCTTGGCTGTGCCTGACTCCCGGCTAATCCAAAAATGGGCTAAGCAGTGGAATGTGGTGGAGCTGAGAAGGACCTAATGAAGCCTGGTTAAACTCAAAGGGACCACCTACTATATTATGCATAACATTAAGCTTTAATATGATATAAAGTAGTGAGTTATATAACTCCAGTTAGGCATTTTAATATGGGGGTCTGCAGGGACTGACTCACTTTTGGAGCTAGCCTCAAGAGGATACTCAAGCACCTGCAGTTTTTGTCACATTGGTGCTGGCTTCATTTTTCAGCCCTTCATCCACTGGGCATGTTTCTGTTACCTGGCGTGTGCGAGCCTGTTTTGTTCCGTCCTCCACGCAGCTTCATATCCCACTGCCTGACTTCCTATCGATATCGATCTGCTCTCTGCAGCTTCCGTCAAAAATAGACTGCGCATATTCTCCGCGGAGCAGAGTGCCACCTCTGGGAAGCTGCTGAAACGTGGCATTGCGTAGCCAGCAGAAACTCAAAGATAGTTTGGAACGGTCGTAATCAGCTCTGACGACCATATCGCCGCAAACGGGCCCGGTGGAATCTTGAGGTCAGTCACAGAGGTTGCTGCTTGGGATAACCTGAAAGCACGATTTCGCTAGTTGTTTTAACCATTAACTGTGTGTCAGAAAATGTATCATAATTTGCTGTATAAGGATACTGCAACATAGAAATACACCACAATAAAGGATTTCATTTATATCACCCACTTCTATTTAGAGTAACCAGTAACTGGTTCACTGTATACTTGGAACACGTACACAGATTTGCCTCAGGGCTTCATTTAATCGAGGTTAGCTATACAGCTCACTGTGTTAAGCATGGTTGATTATTGCTGTTGTACAATCCGCTTGCAGTATTAAACAGGCCTCGGGGGCTAAATGATGAAATACTGTAGTATTGATAACCTTCAAAGTTAATGGTTCTTTTATCTGTACTTTTCATGTTTTGGTCTCATTTGTTATCACGTTGTTGTAGCCTCTTCTCTGCTGAACTCCACTACAACACACATGCAGCGAGTCAGTGAACAGCAGAGCAGATAGGCTGCAGTGGAGACAGTGAAGTGAACCAGGTAATGCTTACTGCAGTTTGCTGAGGAGAGTTGACAGCAACAGCGCTCGTTACTGCAAGTTCAAGAAAACTTTGCCAGTGCTTAATGAATACAGTACTGTTCAACAAGCATACATGTGTTGGGACCTCACCATATGGTCCTAACAACAGAGAGGCCTGCACAAAGGAAAATGCGCCTAAATCCCAGCTGTCCACGTCCTAAGGCTCTACAGCGGGTGATTAAAACTGTCCAAAACATCACTGGTACCATCTTCAGAGCATCAGTGACATCAGTGAAGTGAGATGTCTGCACAGAGCCCAAAGATACTAAAAGACAACACCCACCCAGACACAGTCTGTTCACCCTGTTGCCATCTGACAACAGATACAGAAGTATCTGCTGCTGTACCACCAGACTACAGAGCAGCTTCACTCCTCAGGCCGTGAGACTCTTGAACCCAAGCCTCAACACTCCTAATAGATGTAGCAGGACACAAAGACTTAACTTTAATTTCATTTTTAAAAATGCTGGTTAAAAAAATTACAAATCTACCTTGTACCTTTCTCTTGTATATATCATTACTGCTCTTAAATACAGCACAAGTAATTTAATAAAAAGAGTTGCAGCACGCACAATGTTTCTTATCCAACTACTAAATTAATTGCTGGAATAATCGGTAGAATACTCAATCATTAAAATAATCTATAGCTGTAGCCCAAAAATCAAAACAGAAGAATTGTCCGTTCAGGAAGTTATTAATGACTAAAGCAAGAATTGTTCCACAGTTAGAGGTAAAAAAAAACCCCAAACTGTCTGGCTCCACTCTTCCCTTGCCTGACTGGCCCATGGGTTACCACCTGGAAAACAAAGCTACTTTCAGAATAAAATAGTACACTTACTAGCAAATGATTATCTTAGTTACCACCCTCCAAAACACTACAAATGCAATATAAGTGAGATTTTACATGTTTTTAAACTAAACTATCTACACATTTTGGAAGCCAACATCTGGTGGCTGTAACCGTGACTGCAGTATAAAACATATCAGCACTGGCTTTAATATTCATTATTCACAACTCATTCATTATTCAGCCATCTTGGCCGCTGTTTTATTTCACTGTTAGAGAGGCCATGGACTGACTTGTTGGAAGCTGAAATAAACTCCACTGAAACTAACTTCACGAAAGGACTTCCTCACAGAGCGTAAACACGGAGGTGTGATGAGTTGAGGACATGAAACTGAGCTGTGTGTGAGGAAGAACTGAAAGCATTCATTGTTCTTCTGTATCTCAGTGGAATATATGGCAGTACAAACATGGCTATTGAAGGCTGAGAGCCAGACAAGTCTGAACAGAACTTTTTCCTTTTTTCCACACACTTAAGGAAGCACATAAGAGAAATGTTGTGTGTGAGACGGGGGAATATGTGTGTGTAAAAAGCTCATTCAAAGAGCAGCACTGAGCTCATTAGATATGCACACACATTTGATGTTAAGCACGTTTCGTCCATTTGCTTTCAAATGCATATATTATTATTATTATTATTATTATTATTATTATTATTATTATTATTATTATTATTATTATTATTATCTTCTTCTAGCACTTCTGCCAATGTACATGGTAACGTCTCTTCAACTATATTGATGAATATTACTTACACTTACACTAATATTACACTTGGCTGGACTGTTTACCAAAGATAAAAGTTTGAATGAATGTAATTGTATCTGATATTTTGGTAACTGACAGTGTTGCAGTGATTGCATATGTTTTTACCCTACTAATTTCATTTGATTTTAATATCATTTGAGGATATGTCACAGTTCCCTGGATTTTGATTATTGGTAATGAGTTTTACAATATAGGGGGTATATATATATATATATATATATATATATATATATATATATATATATATATATATATATATATATATATATATATATACATACATATACATATATATCACCTTAGATATTCAATATACAAAATGATAGTATCATCATTTTCTAAAAACAATTTAAACAAAATAATGTACAGGTAAAATAAAGAAAAAAGAAAATGTGAATTATAGGCTCATTTTGATAAATCAGTTTGAAGAGAATATGCTGGAAGCTGGCAGTATAGCCAATATCATGCATGGCCATAATAAACAGTAGAAGAAGTAGAGGTTGGAAAACCAGTTGTTTGCCAACCACCAATAAACCTCAAAGAAGAAGAAGAAGAAGAAACAAAACTAGTTGCCTTGGCAATCTGTGAGGGAATGTAGGAATTGAATGGAAGTGTTTTCAAATTTTGGCATTTCCATCAACCTTTTCTGATACAATATTTTAAAATGCAAATAAAAATATGTTGATGGAAACATGGCTTGGGTCTCTACAGATATTTAAAAGAGAAAAACAAATTACCATACTGTAAATTTAAAATGCTAACATTACAACAGCCTTTTAAAAAACGATTTCAGACCTTACCCATGCACACATCAAAACTTTGAATTTCCATTTTCTATTACAAAGTGGTAAATTCTACTCTGCAAACTTTATTCTTGTCACCCTTTTCCCCAAAAAGGTCGGCCTAAACACATTCCATCCTTTGAATAAACGCTCACCCTGGTCTGGTTATTGGCCATTAAAGCACTCTGTTAATGATAGAGAAGATGGTGGTTTGGTTAATATCGAAAATAATAAAATCAACATGTCCTGTCTCTTGTTTCAGGTGACCATTGTTTTTATATTTACAGTACAGACCACCACAGAACCATGGATTAGGTAGGCTTTAAGCTGTCAGGAGTAAATATTGTTGGAAAATTAATAAAATATTACAGGAGACAGGATCAGATTCTAGTGCATTACAGTCATTGTCCAATTAGCTATTATAATTACAAATAATCTCACAGTATAACAGCAGCATTATAATGTCCTTAACATTTGTGTAGCATTCATATTTGTTAATCGTTTGATTTTCCCACAGCTCGTCAACGCAACACAATTCAGCAGCAAACTCTCATATACAGTATGTCCTGCATTTCAGAGCCACTTAGAACCTGTGTGCAATATAAATCAGCAATTTCAAACAAGTCTGCATTGTTCAGCTGCTTTGTCATGCAGCAACAAGGCATATCAGTATCAGCCCGTTGTATCAGGCCAACCCTCCCACTACAGGCTCCAGTCCCTCCCACTCTCACCAGTTTGTGTTTGGCGTCGGTCAGGTGCGTCTCCTCGTAGCTGTCATCGTGGGCCGTCCAGCTGTAGGACACCAGGAAGTGGAGGATGGGCGGGTGGTAGGTGACCTCTGGATGAGCCCAGCGCACCACCAGAGCACTGCCGTTCACATGCTGCACCTTCATGTTGATGGGAGCACTACTGCATACTGCGATACAGGAAAGAGTGGACAGGAAAGGGAGAAGGGAAGACGTTAGAATAGAACAGAAATAGGAAAGTTAAGATGTAAAATAGAAGAATGGAGGAGGAAATTGAGGGTGTGATAGGTCAGATGAAAAAAGTGGCACGGAGGGGGGTAGAAGAGCAAAGATGGAAGGAAAGACGTGAAAGCAAAGAGAAAAGAAAAGGATGGGGAAGTAGAGATAGGAAGAAAAAGAAAGAGGGAGGCAAATACACAGAAATATGAAATAGAAAATATGAAGGAAAGGAGGGGAGAATTGGTAGGAAAGAAGAAAAAAGTAGGAAAGGAAAGGAAGCAGTAAGGTGGAAATGGATTAAGGGGGATTGGAGGCAGCAGAAGAGGAACAGAGAAGAGAAGTAGAGAAGAATCGGTGGGAGAGGGGGAAGCTCAGAAAGGAAGAAGAGCAGTAGGATGAAATATAAACAGGAAGGGTGGAGGAGGAAAATAATGGAGGGAGAAATTAAAGAAACACATGAAGTAATATCAGATGAAAAAAGGAAGGATGACAGGGAGAAAGGTCACAATGAAAGAATGAATGGAAAAGGAAGAAATAAAGGAAGCAAATATGCAGAAGAGAGGAAGAAAGGATGGATATGAAGGAAGAATGAAGGAAGCAATGGGACTTAAAGAGAGAAAAAGTTTAATGATAGAATCCATCGGCTCAGCTTATCTTTCAAATACACTCAGAGAGAAAGACAGGGAGAGGCACTGAGTGTTTGTGAGCGTGAGTTGTATTTGTGATGTGTTATTAATATTTCTGACACTCTGAGTGATCCACACATACACAAACACACACACACACGCACGCACACAGGCGCGCACGCACACACACACACACACACACACACACACACACACACACACACACACACACACACACACACACACACACACACGGTTTGTCTAAGGGTCCAATAACACAAGTTCATATATCGTCTTCAGGCAAACTGCAGCCAACCTGCTCTGCCTTCAGATATCTGGCAGTGAGAGATATGAAGACAAACACATAAACGTTGTATGTTTTATTATGAACTGAACACCACACACACTCTGGCATACTAATCCTCAATTCATTCTCAGAGGACCAGCTCTGCACCGGCCACTAGATGTCTCTGTTTGACCAGTGAGAATGTCTGCTCAGCTGGGACTCACCATAGATGGAGTATTTGATTTCAAATACTGAATATTTAGTTATTTATTTATAATAATTTATAACAATATAATAACAATAACAACAACAATAATAATAATAATTATTATTATTAGTTTTTATTTGCTGTTGACACTGTTCATGCAAAATCAATGAAGACATCAGGTAAACACGGAGGATCCATGTTTACCTGATGTCTTGATTAATTCAGTCTAATAGACATTTCCAAAGACTTATTCCAGCAGTGATGTCGTGACATATTCACTAATTATTTTCAATTTTGCTTCCATTTTGCCATTTTGCAATAGTTAAGCTTCCATCAGTGAAACTTGACCCTTCCTGTTAGAAGGTTTCCAATAAAAGCCTTCTAGCGATTCAAATGACGTGATCTCTAGTAGAGCAGGCTTTAAATGTGAAACATCTGCATGAAGTACTCAATTTCACTGATGATGACTTCACAGAACAACATGAGAATAGGCAGAGTAGGAGTGGCCCGAATTAATTCCGATGAAAACAGCTTTTGTGACAAAAAGAGAGCTAAAGCAGGAGAGTGGCCATTATGGCATGAATCCATTTCAATGTTGGAATTAGAGCAGAGGAAATGTTTTACCACGTGAACTATTAGAGTGTCGACTGGCCTCTGTTAAAGCTGGCCACACCTTACCATGATTTTAGTCATGACCATCTTTATGAAAATTTACAGTATTGTCTAAACTTGTTTTAATGCTTTGTTTCCTACTTGTTTTAATGTATTTTAAATGCAATTTTTAACGTCATTTAATGTCATTTTATGACCCTGTAGAGCACTTTGAGTTGCCTTGTGTCTGAATTGTGCTATACAAATAAACTTGCCTTGCCTTACTGAAGGAAAATTCTTGTGAACACATCCTGCGTGAGCGGCGTGTGTGCTTAGGGGAATGTCTTGCTTTTCATTTCGGCGGCCATGTGAGCAGGTTAGAGCAGACACAGCCAGCGTGAGAGCAGCTTGCGTGTCTATAGATTGAGTGTTGTCTATTTTTTCCTCAAAATGCACAGATTCAGGTCCAAAATACACCTGAAGAGGATTTTGTTGCTTGGTTGTTTTTGGTCAATCATGCTGCTTGTTTGATCGCCAGGTTTCAGCAACCACTGTGGTCTGCACAGCTGCAGCCGAGCCACACTACCCTCATTCAAATAAATGGGAGGACTGGTGTTTTTGCAATGCCTGACTCTGTCTTCAGAGGTTCACGTAAAAGTCATTTTTAAACACCAGGGCTGTAGAACAAAATGTGAGTTGCAGACTTATGCTACATAAGAAAAAAACAAACAATTTTATATAGTGGAGAGCGAAGAATGTCCGACTGTCTGAATGGGCCCTTAGGGCTACATGGCCCTTCAAACAGAGGTTTTTCAGAGGCACACTTCAAATCAAGGGTTATGAGAACTCTGTCATTTCAAGGTATAATAGTCCTTTTCTTTATAAAAATCATTGAAACAATTGTTACTAGTTTGCTGATGTCTTGGTAGCTAATTACCTAGCTAGCTAGCTAATGTTATATTAGGAAAAGGGAATAAACAACAATCTTGTGGTGCAAAGAGAACAATCTACTGCTCAATCTCAGCAAAATGTCACAAATCATTAGCACAATGAGAGTTATGATAAATAATCATCAGTGATGTGGATATAATGACTAAGTGAGTAAAGACAAGTATTAGAATAAGTAGAACAGTCTTGTAAGCTCAGAAAATGACATCATTGTACTGTAATGCAGCCTTTAGAAAACAGGAAAAGACAACACCTATGCCATATCGTGATGTGACGGTTTCCCAAATCTTAGACGGTATATAGTCTCATATCACAGTAACGATATATACAATATGTATTGCCAAGCCCTACTTTGTGCCAAAAGAGGGAGACTGTTTCCTTTTTAAATGTGACAATGTCCCCATGCACAAAGTGAGGTCAATAAAGAAATGGTTGTCCCAGTTGGCTGTGGAAGAACTTAACCATCCAACACCTTTGGGATGAACTTGAATGCTTACTCTGGGCCAGATCTTATCACCTAACATCAGTGTTTGTGGCTGAATGAAAGCAAATCTGATCCAAACAAGAGCAGAGGCTGTCAAATAACCGATTAATGATGGAGTGAGACTAAAGATCACACAGGTGAATGAAAGGATGTCCACATACTTTGGTCAGTGTATCTGTAGTGGAACCGACTTTAAGCAGCAATTCATTGTACTATTCACCGTTGGAAAAAAGGGAGTAGCGTATTACCATCGACCAATGCACAATGATTATTCCAAACACTGTATCATATTATGCAAATGTGTGAGGTAATTCGATGATGAACATGGGTTGATTGAGAATAGGGCTCACGTGCCTGGTGGAACCAAATTGATTAGCTTGCTCATAAAGAGCTGCAGTGGAGTTTTTCTATTCATAACCTGCAGTCGCACTCCATGTGGCTTAGCATTACTAAAGCCATTAGTCACACGCACACAAAAGCACACACGTTCACAAAGTAGGACACACACATACACAGACATCATTTGGAAGTCAAGCAGTGAATGACCTCTATGCAGGGAAAACGTATTTAACAGATTATATCAACCTGGGCTCAGTCAGCCATGCCCTATGTGTGTGTGTGTGTGTGTGTGTGTGTTGCAAACATTAATACCACTGTCACTGCAGTCCTAAAAGCATGTACTCTCACAGTGCAAATTTCAGTTCAAAAACACTGCTTGTGTCCCGCACACTGTAACAGTGGCACTGAACTGTATAAACAAAATGAACTATCATGCTTGCTCGTAACCCCTCCTTGCGCGTTTTTAAGTCGCCCGATGAATGGACCTGGGCTGTAGAAGCAAGGTATTGCAAGTTTCGTGTCCATCATGTGGCCCAAAAAGCATTTCTGCCAGACTCAGTCACTGGAAAAAAGAAAAGCTGTAAGCATGACATGATTCTTTTTTATAAGAACCCAACATGCCGGGTTCTTCTGATTAATTATTAATTATTTAATTTCATGTATGTACATTTCATATGTGTTCCATCCACGCTCTTAAAGCAGGGGTCACAAACTCAAACAAGCTCGGGGCCACTGTAGGTATTGTCATCTGGTAGGAGGGCCACTCAAAGTACTACAAGAAAGTGCCATATTTCTGAAAGTTAAGCTTTTATTTTGATTATTAATATAAAAAAAATGCAAACAGCAGTTTGTATTCATTTTTATATGTGTTTTTTTTTTTTTACAGTTACTGCTTTCTTTTTAGTGCAATTTTTTTCCCTACTCTTTAATGACTTACCGAAACCTTGTACTGAACTAACAAATTAAATATATTTGTACTTTATTTCTTGACACCCGGCAGCACTTCTGCTTATATGGCCCAAGGGTCGTCAGTTTGAGACCCCTGTCTTAAAGGGTACATTTTCCACAGTGTGTTTACAGGTCTTCAGGCATTCTGTAATTAAGACATCCTTTGACTTATTTTACATATATTATGCATTCTTTTGTCACTTTTAAAGGAGCCAGGCTCGCAATTTTTCCCCTGATTTTCTGCTATGGTAGTCTAAACAATCTCTCTTTCATGGTGTTACGGCCCCTTGGGCCTCTCATCCATGTTCTGCAGTAACCTTGTTTCTCTTCTCGCGTCTTGTAGGCCTGGTCCTGTGTGTTCGTGAATGGGGATGTGCCAGCGCGTGGGGCGTCTCCCAACTGAGGACATAAAGTGGGGCTGGCCTTTGAAGTGGCGGCGCGACAGCTTTGCTTTGTCTTTTGGTTTTGTTTGATGTCGAGATTGTTCAAAAATCTATATGCTTTATTCGCGGAATAAAACGCGACGGAGTGAAACTGTGGCCAAGCCTCGCCTGCCGTTTGTTTTGTTACCTTGAGCCGGTAACAAATGGGGGCTCGTCCAAACAGTTTGTCCGCCTTTACGCATTTACCTGTGTTGGTCCTACCTGCGGTTGGTAGTTGTTGATTTATTGGTTTATTCACACTTTCTATTATTTGTAATTTGTGCGTTTTCCCCCTCTGTTCTTTTCAAACAGCTGCAGGAAAAATGTTTGTTGGAGCGGAAAGTGGTGCGTTTTTCGTGCGCCGGAACGTCGGAGAGTGAGGTTTGGTGAGTTCAGCGGTATATCTGCAAGGCCTTTTACCTTTCCTTTTAGGCTTACTTATTCGCGTGTTTTTGGGACGTGTGGTTTATTATTTTTGAGCAGTTCCGTGTGGCTAGAGCAGTTGTCTCGGGTGCACCCCGAGGCATTGGTGGAATCGCCAGTTTCTGGTTGTTTTGCCATTCCTGCGGGCTTGGTGCTTAATTCATCCCACCACTGGCCTGTTTGAAGCTTCGCGTTTAGTTAATTACCTGGGTTATTTTGTTTTGCCTAAGGGAAATGGTCATTTGGTCATGGCCTGTATTATCGCTGGACTTCCCGTTGTGGTTTTGTGTTCTGTCTTTGGTGTTGAGTTAGTAATATGCGCGCCGCAGTTGCTTAGATAATGGCATCGCTTGTTGAAAAGTTCGCGGAGGAACCTTCTAAGGTTGTGTTTGATGTGTTGTCCAAGGTCCAGTTGATACAATTGGCTGATCATTACAAAATTGAAGTCCCGTCTATAGGTCTTAAAAGTGATGTTAAAAGAACGGTGAAGTCGGCTCTATGTGCTATGCGTGTGATTAATGCATCCGATTACGCATCAGATGAGGAGGGTGAAGAAGAGCCTCCCGCTGCGGGAAGCTTGACTTTTGCAGAGCAGAAGGAGTTGCTTTATTTAGAGTTGGAGAATAGCAAACTTCTACATAAGATGCACCTAGATGAACTTCGGTTTACTGAGGAAAATGACCGCGCTCGCAGAGCATTGGAGCAGCAAAAGCTCGAAATTGAAGCTCAATGGTTAGAGCTTATTCGACAGGGAAAATTGCCTACACCTAAGGGAGGAGATGCTACCGGCGATATTGTCACTAGTCTGCGGTTGATTCCTCCGTTCAATGATAAGGACGTAGATACCTTTTTTCTCTTGTTTGAGAGAGTGGCTGATGCGCAAGGGTGGCCTGGTTCACGCCGTGCGCTTCTGCTTCAGTTCGTTCTGACAGGGAAAGCGCAGCGGGCTTTCTCTGCTCTGAGTTTGGAAGACTCTCGTAATTATGAAACGGTAAAAGCATCGGTCTTGCGTACTGTAATGGATTTAATTGTCCTCGAAGCAATTTAAGAACACGTTGCCAGAGCGGGTTGCGACTCATGTTACGGAGAACCAGGCTAAGAACGAGGCCGAGGCTGCTGTTTTGGTAGATGAGTACGAGTTAACTCACAGAGCTCACGTGCGCTCATCTGGTGGACAAAAAGATGTTGGGTTTTTTGGTAAAGATAAAAGTCTGAACGTTCATGCGCCACTGCCTTTTGGAGCAGATTGTTCAGTGGTTAAATCTGACGCGGATAATTGCCATTACTGTCATGCGAAGGGTCATTGGAAAGGGAACTGTCCGGTGCTGAAATCAAAGTCCAAAGCCCGTTTTTCTTATGTGAAGCCTGACATGTTGGCAGCATCCCCTGTTAAGTTGAATGTAAATTCACGTTCTATGGGGATGAATTTCAATTACTCTCCATTCATTTCAGATGGTTTTGTTTCCTTGATGGGCAGTGATGAAAAGATTCCTGTAAAAATCCTGCGTGACACAGGAGCATCAGAATTTTTCATTTTGGACTCTGTTCTGCCATTTTCGTCCTCTTCGAGTTCTGGCAGGTCTCTTTTGGTTCAGGGAATTGATCTCACTACTTTTGAAGTACCTTTACACAAGGTCATGCTGTACTCACAGTTAGTTGAGGGGGAGGTTGAGTTGGGAGTACGCCCTGCCCTCCCTGTGGACTCTGTCTCGGTGATACTTGGAAATAACTATGCAGGTGGACTTGTTTGGCAGAATAACCCTCTGTCAGTAGTGTTGTCTTCTCCTCAGCTGAAAGATGAGACTGATGATTGTTCAAAGCAGTTCCCTGATGTATTTGCAGCTTGTGCTGTGACCCGCTCGGCTACTCGTGCAGCAGTTGGACTGTGTTGGGCAGTTGCCTACTTCTACGAGTGGCTCTAGGTATTTGTTGACCATCATGTGCCAGGTGACACGTTACCCTGTCGCCTATCCACTACGTTCTATTATCACCAGGTCCATTGTAAAGGCTCTTTCCCAGTTCATCTCCATTTTTGGTATACCAAAGGTCGTCCAGACTGACCGCGGGTCCAATTTTATGTCTTGTGTCTTTTCTCAGGTTTTGAATCAACTCCATATTAAGCATCACAAAGCCTCTGCGTACCATCCTCAGAGCAAAGGTGCCCTTGAGCGTTTCCACCAGACGTTAAAGTCTCTCCTTCGTGCTTACTGCATGGAGTTGGGACGGAGCTGGGAGGAAGGGTTACCTTGGTTGCTCCTTGCTTCAAGGGAGGTGGTACAAGAAAGTACAGGGTTCAGCCCAAATGAACTTGTCTTTGGCCATTCGGTGCGCGGTCCTTTGGCTGTACTGAAGGATGGTGCAGGCCTTCAGGAGCCACCAAAACCTCTGTGTGACTATGTTAATGGTTTTAAAAGACGTCTGTATGAGGCAGTTCGTTTGGCGCGTGTAAATTTGACTGTCACTCAGGCTAAGATGAAGCAGCGCTACGATCAGAAAGCTCAGGGCCGTGTATTTGCATTGGGTGATAAGGTGCTGGCTCTTTTGCCAGTGACCTCCTCACCATTTCATGCAAGGTTTGCTGGTCCGTACACTGTGATCAGAAAGGTGTCAGATGTTAATTATATGATTGCCACTCCTGACAGGAGGAAAAGCTCACAGTTGTGTCACGTGAACCTGCTTAAGCCGTATCACGAACGTTCTGATACACCTGCAGGTGGCGCGGTTGCACATCCTGTGGCCTCAAGTGATAATGTAATGTCTCCTGTTTCTCCTTTTGATCCTTCGGTGGCAGCGCAGGAACAGGAGGAGATCAGGGCTCCTGACGACGGTGTTTTGCGTGCACGTCTTAATAACTCTGAGACCTTGAAGCAACTTCCACAGTTGTTGCAGCACTTGTCTGAGGACAAGCGTGCTGAGTTAATTAATTTGATTCACAAGTTTCCAATGCTGTTTTCAGACACTCCAACTCAGACCCATTTGTTGCACCATGACATAGATGTTGGTGATGTTTCCCCAATCAGACAGCGTTTTTATCGTGTTTCTCAGGAAAAACGTAGACACATCGTCACAGAGGTGCAGTACCTCCTTAACAATGGACTGGCTGAACCTTCGTCAGCCTGGGCTTCACCATGTCTTCTTGTTAGCAAGCCAGACGGTACATTCCGGTTCTGCACAGACTATCGAAAACTCAATGCTGTCACAAGGCCTGACAGTTTTCCACTTCTGAGGATTGAAGACTGTGTAGACCAGGTGGGGGCTGCTAGGTTTGTTAGCAAGTTTGACCTCCTCAAGGGTTACTGGCAGGTGCCCTTGACTGACCGGGCGCGAGAGGTTTCTTCTTTTATTACATCACAGGGGCTGTTCTCCTATAAAGTCATGAGTTTTGGTTTGAGAAATGCACCGGCCACTTTCCAGCGCCTCATGAACACTGTTGTTGCTGGTCTGGAGGGCTGTGCGGTGTACTTAGATGATGTGGTGGTCCATAGCAATAGCTGGGGGGCGCACTTAGAAGTTATTAGAGCTCTTTTCCATCGCCTTTCTGACACCCAGTTGACCATCAACCTCGCAAAGTGTGAGTTTGCGAGGGCGACAGTCACTTACTTGGGAAAGGTGGTGGGTCAAGGACAAGTGCATCCTGTTCGGGCTAAAACTTTGGCCATTGACCGGTACCCCTCTCCCACGAGTAAAAAAAGAGCTGATGTGTTTTTTGGGCATGGTAGGGTTTTACCGCAGTTTTTGCCCAAACTTTTCTTCAGTGGTTGCGCTGTTGACTGACCTCTTGAAGTCCTCTGTGAAGTTTGACTGGACTCCGGTCTGCCAGTCTGCTTTTGAGAGAGTAAAGGCTCTCCTCACTTCCTCTCCGGTCTTGGCCGCGCCGCAGCTGGACCGGCCGTTCAAACTGCACGTTGATGCTAGTCAGGTCGGAGCTGGTGCTGTGTTGCTCCAGGAGAATGAACAGGGCGTTGACTGCCCAGTCAGTTTCTTTTCCAGGAAGTTTGCTTCCTATCAGTCCAGCTACTCAGTTATTGAAAAAGAAGCGTTAGGGTTAATTTGGGCGCTTCAGCATTTCGATGTTTATGTCGGGGGTGCTGTTTCTCTTGTGGTCTATTGTGATCATAACCCTCTGACGTTTCTGCAGTCACTCCAAAATCCGAACCAGCGGTTAATGCGCTGGGCTCTGTTTATACAGCCGTTCAACTTAGAGATACGTCACATTAAAGGCTCAGATAATGTGATAGCTGATGCTTTGTCCCGTGCTCCCATGGAGTAATGTTTCATGTTTATTACCCCATGCTTCCCTCTCTGTCTTCTTTGTTTTCCAGGGCCCGGATTACAGAGGTTACGGCAGTTGGGAAGTGATTTTGGGGAAATAGTGGTTCATTGGGGGCATAGTTGGGAAGTTAAATGGACATTTATTTAAAGTCTGTGATTTTTTTGTATTTTTTGATGTCCCTTTACTCACGTTGTTGCTCAAAAGGCACATTTGGTGTAGTTTAAATTGGTGATTTATGGTATAATGGTTGTGGGAAAAATGACTTGTGATAGCCTACAAGCCTCTTGTTAAGGGGGAGGGTGTTACGACCCCTTGGGCCTCTCATCCATGTTCTGCAGTAACCTTGTTTCTCTTCTCGCGTCTTGTAGGCCTGGTCCCATGTGTTCGTGAATGGGGATGTGCCAGCGCGTGGGGCGTCTCCCAACCGAGGACATAACCATGGCCAACCATGGCCTTTGAAGTGGCGGCGCGAAAGCTTTGCTTTGTCTTTTGGTTTTGTTTGATGTTGAGATTGTTCAAAAATCTATATGCTTTATTCGCGGAATAAAACCCGACGGAGTGAAACTGTGGCCAAGCCTTGCCTGCCGTTTGTTTTGTTACCTTGAGCCGGTAACACATGGATTCACTTATTCATTGGTTTATTTAAAGCTGGGGTTGGTAAGATTGTAGAAACCAGCAAGAGAAAGCTCAATTTTGAAAATCACGACGGTAATGTTGTAAATTTGCACATTATGTTATGCAGGGTCGAAGTGAAGTCTGAACAAGTTGGTCTTGAGTCTTTTGCGGAAGATGGCGAGTGATTCTGCTGTCCTGACATTAGTCGGGTGTTCGTTCCACCACTGAGGCACCAGAACAGAGAAGAGTTGTGACTTCGACCTTTGTTTGCTCTCAGTGATGGCAGTACCAGCCGGCCAGCTGATGTAGTGGAGCAAAATGCTCGTGCTGGGGCATATGTCCAGCCAAGAGCGAGTTGCAGTAGTCCAGGCAGGAGATGACCAGCGCTTGGACCAGGTGTTACGTTGCATCCTTTGTGAGGAAGGACCGGATCCTGCAGATGTTGTAGAGGGCAAATCTGCAGGATCGGGCCACAGCAGTGATGTTGGGGGTGCAGTCTGTCATTGAGAATTACGCCCAGGTTCCTCGCAGTCAATGAAGGCGATACTATGACATCCTCGACAGTGACTGACAGGTCCATGCGAGGGTAGTCTTTCCCCAGGATGAAGAGGAGTTCAGTTTTACTAAGGTTGAGCTTGAGATGGTGCGCAGTTGTCCAAGCAGAGATGTGTGACATTCCGAGATGCGCATTGCAACGTGGGTGTCGGAGGATGGGGGAAAAGAGAGGAACAGTTTGGTGTCGTCAGCATAATAGTGGTAAGAGAATCCATGTGATGTGATTGCAGAGCCTAGTGATCTAGTGTATAGTGAAAACAGAAGTGGTCCTTGTACTGAGCCTTGAGGGACACCAGTTTCCAGAAAGCAGGGTTTGAACAAGGAGCCGTTCCATATGACCTGAAAGGTGCGATTTGTCAGGTATGATGTGAACCAGGTTAGAGCAGAGTCAGCAATGCCAAGTTCAGCCAGAGTGGAGAGGAGGATTTGGTGGTTGACTGTGTCAAACGCAGCAGATAGCTATAACTTTACAACTTTAATGCCAATATGAGTAGAACTGTATTAGAGAGCTACTCTGTGCAACTACCATATTGCGATCATAGTGTTTTGGCATGAGAATTGTTTGGGCAGTGTGAGAGTGTGAGACTGACGGTGGAAGTACCAGGAAAGTGTGAAACCCTGATTATTGCTGTAGGTGTGTGCTTTGTGCTAACTGGGTTAGCTTGGCTCGGTGGCTGCGTGGTTTGTGCTATTTGGTCATCAGCTGAATGACGGTCTGTCACTGCTGCTACTGCTCACTCACTTGTTCTTCTTCTCAGGGGCTTAGTTAGCTAGCTGCTGAATAACAGGCTCACAGTGGACTGACAATGCTGCTAGTAGACACTGTTGTAAACACACTAGAGTTAGCCAAAAGTCTTCAAAGTCATCCTCAAAAAGAAGAGAAAATGACACGGACATGAAATAGATCATCTTAATCAAAGTGAGATATCTATTAAGTATATTTCCCAAAATGTCTGAGGGCTCATTTGTAGTATCAGCAATTTACCAGACAGCATCATTGTGCTTATCTGAGATCAGTTGCTTGTGTCAGCTTCAGTGTACCTGTGGGTTGAATAGTGATATTTTCCTCAACCTGGACAAAACTAATGTCACTCACATGGTCCTTTCACATTCCTGCCAGGGGCAGGCTATAACAATGTATGTATGTGTGCATGTCTTTCTGTATGCATTTATTTATCACATAATTGTTACAACTCATTTTCCCAGTGTGTAAGGAAGGGAAAGGTTTTCTATAGCCCCATGTGTCTGGCAGAGTGATGAAGAGACCCTCTTAAGGCTTTCATCAAAGATAAGCGGGCCATCACACACACACGCACACACACACACACACACACACACACACACACACGTATGCACGCACGCAGAGGAAAGGTCTGGATGGCAGTGAGTGATGGAGGCCAGGACCCAATCACACAGAACAGAACATGGGTAGGGGAGGTCTGACACAGGTAAAACCCACAGAGGACAACTCTTTCTCCCTCTCTTTCGCTCTCTCTCATAACTCTCTAAGAAGCCATTTGGAGGAGGAAAGGACATCTTTGGTCCTACAGCATGTTGACCACAGTTGATCGATGACCAGGTCTTGATTGTGGGCTGCTCTGCAGGGTATTGCACTGGGAGCGATTGGGTGGCAACAACAGTAAAAGGGCTGGTGCCAAATCCTGCCTTACACTTTCATTAGTTGTGTGCAGTTAAACGTTGATGAGCAGCATGATAATGGCATGACTTTTGGTGCCACCTAACAGTCACATTTATGTGACAGGAAAATGTCTTTGGATGTGAAAAATGATATGCTGCTATGTGTGAATTTTCACTCTCTGCAGTCCATCTCATTTGTGTGCTCTGAATTTTCAACACTGTGTATTGTTTTATAACAGGCAACCACTCCACGGCATGAAGGACTGTAAATTAAGTAGCACTTAGACTGGCACTTGCATTGCTCAAACCACTTGATACAATACTCATATCTTTTTTTAAAGCTGTTATTGGTGCCCCTTTAAATATTATGCAGGGACATCATTCAGCTCTTGGACATCTTAACCTTGGCTTTAAACAAAACAGACACAAAGAAGTGTGCATGGAGGTGAAGAATGAGTACATTCAGATTACAGGGTGGTTTCACTACTTATTTTAGTAAATGGCAATTCTAAACTATGCAAATGAGCTTAGATCAAACACTTGAAACCTAAATCATATTAATAATTCATCACTAAAATAAAAAAAAAGAATTGAAAACAAATATCTGACAGTAATTTGAAGTTGTGACAAGTTAAAGGCCCAATCCAGTGTTTTTTGGGTCATTTACTGAAAATGCTGTTTAGCCGAACTGTTCGGCAATTATTTTTTTTGACAAATACTGTATGAGAGAAGCAGCATGTCAAACCTGAGTTGAATGAAAGAAACAAAAGCTCAGGAATGTATGTTTGAATGTGTGTTTGTCATGGCCACATAAGGTGGCAGCAGTCTATAGAGATAGCACAGTACTTGTTGTATTTTTGTCCTATACTAAAAAAAATGTATGTTATATTGTTGTATACCAGCTAAACTGTATGTTTGTTGCTGTTTTGGCTATATATTTATGTTTCAAAGTGTAAAGCACTAAATAATTAGTTCAGCATTTTGCAAAAAACATTTGCTGACTAAGTGGAAACTGTGAAGACAACACGGTGTGGTACTACAGGAGGCTGAGCCTGGCTTCCTGAACTCACTTCCTGGCAACCTCATGGTCAACACACCACTTAAGGAGGCCACTTCTCCCAATGAAGAAATAGTCCTGCACATAACCTCCCATAAACCACAGTTACTTATTCTAACACTTTGGTTTTTCTAACCATTAAACAAACAAGATATAACGTGTTAATGAATGAGCATTAGAGGTGCTATTAGGTGGATTTATTTACCCTTTGGCAGAGTGGGGATACTTTGCCTCCGTTTCCACTCTTCATGACAAGCTAAGCGTATTTCATATTATGTTGAAATATTCCCTTAATAAAGTATCCATCATGAGTACAATGCGATTTGATTTGATTATACTGTGCAGCAGAGTAGATATTAATTTACTTTGCAGGCCAAACATAACTGAAGATAAAACATAAGCCAATATGAAATAAGTCTTTTGAGAAGACGTAGAGGGAGGAACAAATTGTGACCTATAAGTCTCAATAACCACATTCACAGTGCATTACTGATTAGAAGATTGGTTTATCTCGTCCATCCGCCTCCAGGGAATTAACAAGTTTTTCTTTTCTTTTTAATCTAATACCTCCTCCTGAGTGGGAACTTAATCTGGCACTTAAGCTCAACTGCGCATGCACCTGCAGAAGCAGGATTTATGATTCACTTCTGCTTGTGAGTTGAGCTAACTCGTTCCTTTTTAAGAGTCGTTCAAAAAGAACGATTTATTTGCAAATCTAACATCACTACAGTGCATTATTATGTCAAGGTTGCAGACTGTACCAGGTATGCATGAGGCTTTATGACCATGCTCGGAAAAGCACATAATGCTTACTGATGCATTGTATGACTCATAAACAGTAGGAATGTAATGTGCCATAAAGTGTAAGAGCAAGCATATTATGAAGTTAAGCTTTCATTATCAGCAATCTTACTTGACATGTTATCTAAGATCAATAAACGTCTTCTTCTGATTTTTGGCTCCATTAGAGGTTGTGCAACATGACTTACATAATTTATGAGGATGTATAATTTATTCATTTCACAGCAGACTTTACTAACTAATTTACTCCAACACCCCCACTTAAAATGCTGGACAAATTCAAATAGGTGACTTGTGGCAGAAGTTTACAATTTATTTCATAACAGTCCTTTTCAGACAACCTCTGACAGACATGCCATGAGATACTGAGATACTGCATGCAAGTTATTATGCTTTTATGTTTCTAATATATAATTGTGCAAAGAATGCACTCTTTCAACAAAGTTGGCCTTATAGTGCATTAGATGTGGTAGACTATATTTCTCCCCACTCATACTGGAAAGCTCCTCTGATAGAACAGGAAGTTGAAGGGGCAGCGTTCAGTTTGCTGATGTTAAAGCTATTCATCTCTTTGAAGAAGGTTTTCAGTGTAAGACAATATTTTTAAACAGGAAGCAAAGACACTCAAAGACTTTGTGAACAAAAAAAAATCATCCTGAACAACATTACTTTGCATCCCTTTTGTCAGCTGAGGAGTTTGGCTTTGTTTTGATTCAACTTTTTTTTTCTTTCTTTTTTTTTTTAATCACAACTGAACCCTATCATTGCACCTTTCATTCGACCTTGACTCTGACCAATTATAATCATATATCAGAAGAAACTTACAAAAATGTTTTGTCAGATATAAAGACTGATATCTATTCAGTCTCAGCCCAGTACAGTATATTGTTTAGTCTAGCTTTGCAAATTTGCATTATCAAATGTAATAATGCAAATTGCTCACTATTACTTTGCTCACTAGTATGTTGTTAATGTCACGTCTCGATAAGGATTGTCTAATATTGTTATTCAGGCTATTGGAGCTTGATAGGTTTAAAATTTGTCCAGACATGACTGTAATAAAACTAACGTTCAACCTTGGTTCTCCTCGACCTCTCCAGTGTTGGTTTTCCTCTGAGCCCTAGCTCCACAAGCCACCCTGCCACCCGCCCCCCCACCTCTGCCACCAGCCGACTCGACTCCACCTTTGACCTTCCGTGCCTCATTCCACCAGCGTCTCCTCTCAAGCCACAGCTGACGTCACGGTGAATCGCGCGACCATGCCAGCTGACCCACAGCCTGAGCCTACACCTGTGTCTGCTCCTGCTGTGTCCCTACTGAGCCACTGCCGACTCTGCTGTGAGCTATGCAATTCCACCTGCTACCACAGTTCAAGCTATTGACTACTACCTCTTGCACTCCACTTGAGTTTGTTTAATAAATTCCTTTAAAACTTCTCCCAGTCTGGTTGTCTGCTTTTGGGTCCTGCTACAAACACCCACTAATTGTCACACCTTGCCTCCTGCCTGGTTGGTAAAAATGTAGCTGTAGGCCTAGTTGTTTGTATGCTAACATACAAAATGTCAATAGTTTAAATCATGAAGGGCTCCAATTCGTACAGTATTGCTGTAGTAGTTTTCTAGAGCACTTTTTATTTAAAAAGAGCCCGATGAATGAAATACAAAAGAACAGCTAGCCTGAATGTGACTTGGGACTTTGCCACTCTGTAGCCTATGTTACATTGTGTATTTGTGTTTGTTGGTTGGGACGACAACCACTGACACGTTTTTACAGTCTTGTCACTGCTTGTGTTCAAGATGTAAATCAGAGAGCTGTACTAGCTAACAAGATACATGCCATAGATGGATTTGAGAGTTGGTTCTTTGTATTTTTGATGGAGCTTAGCAGGCAGATCCCCATCCTCTAGTCAATGTGTTAAGGTAGGTTAACCACATGGAGATGAAACCAATATTGGTCCTTATTTGCTTCAAAGGCAAGAAGAATGTTTTCCCCTAAATGTCAGGAAGCACTTTTTGGGTGTTTTTAAAGCTATGTCTCTCTCTCTGTAGGCATACAGTTGGGGTCTGTTGCCCCACAGCATTATACTACCAGCACCATGCTGGACAGTAGGTCTGGTGTTCTTGGAGTTAAAGGCCTCACCTTCTCTCCTCCAAACATATTGCTGCTCATTGTGGCCAAACAACTCAGTTTTTGTTTCATCTGACCACAGAGTTTTCCTCCAGAAGGTTTTTAAGGTGCTGCGTCTTTAACAAGAGCTTCTTTCTAACACAGCAGTCTCTCAGCTCATGTTGATGTAAAACACACCTGACTGTGGACACTGACACCTGTCTACCAGCAGCTTCTAATTCATTGCAGACCTGCTTTTTGGTGGTTTTTGGTTGACTCTTGACCATCCTGACCAGTTTCCTCTCAGCAGCAGGTGATACTTTGTGTTTTCTTCCTGATCGTGGCAGTGACACAACTGTGTCATGCACCTTATACTTACAGTTGATCTTGGGACCTGAAACTGCTTTTGAAAGTGACTTTCCTGAGAGAAAATGACTTGTGTAATTTAGCTGCTGCTGTACAGGTAAGTTTTGAACAGATTGCTACAACACCACCTGGGTGTGTTGTGTGTCTGTATGTAGTCAGGTGAGGAAGTGGAGAGGAGTATATATTCCAGGTAAACACTCACATATATGCACAGATTTCCATCCTTGACCCACTCAGCTGTAGCTATGGTAGCATGTTGCAGAGGGTGTGTAGGAGGCATGTGGTCTGTATGTCTCTTTGTCTGTCTGTCTGTTGTTTTTCAGCTCTAATCCTCTTTGTCTTTTTTCCAAGCCGTCCTTTCCCTCCTCCTCCTCCTCCCTCTTCTGCATTTCCTTTGCCAGCCTTATAGATCTGCTTACAGCACACATGTCCCACTGCAGCGCTCAAGGACATAGTGCACGAGTGTGCAGCACACTGTGCCAGGATAACACACACACATACAGTGTACAGAGTGTGAGTAGGGTTGTGTATTTGTGTGTACATCTAGGTGATGCAGCTCTCCCATAATCAACCATATGGAAGTGTGTATGAAGGAAAGGAGGGGACGAATCCTGCTAGGACAGTTGACACAGCACAGATGCTAGGCCACACATGAAAACTTGCATTAAACAGAGAAACACAGGCACACCCTTGCACATGCACACACACACGCACACACACACTGCACAATGTGTGGTGTTCTTTGAGTGGTAATGAGGCACGTGTGGGAGGATGGCTGGTGTGCCTCCCACTGCCTTATGCTAGGGGAGTTACCCAGCTCACTGGTGAAATGACGGAGAGCTAGCCCAGACCACACACACACACACACACACACACACACAAAGAAAAGACAATCTGTCTCCTATGGCTATATGAGCAACAATGAATATCCCTCATTTATTAACATTAAGAAATCTCCCCATCCAGGAAAGATGTGAGAATATTGAAGCAGTTAAGGGAGAACAGAGGGGAAGCTTTAATCATGTAATATACTGCAGGTCAGAGATGGCTCTAAGCATTAACCCCTTGATCCCACTGGGCCCGTCTCTGTTACCTGCCATGTGTGCCACTGTTTTGTTCCATCCTCCACGCAGCTTCATATCCCACTGCAGCGTTTCAGAAGTGGAGCGTCATGCCTACCTGGTGTTGTTTACTTGCTCAGATTGTGTTTATTTCATTATTTCTCCTTGGTTTTTGTGCTTCTACTGTGTAGCTATGTAGTTATTTAGTTGTCTAGTTTAAGTGTGTTTATTGATAATATTTCCAACTTTGTGGTGCTGTAAAGGCAGAGTCGGCACTGGGAATTTTATTTTGAAAATTGACCGGATGCACTATGGTGTCCACTGTTTAACTTCCTGTCTGGCTCAATCTGCTCCCGCTTCCATCGAAAATTGACTCGCCGTGTATTCTCCATGGAGAATGGAGCAGAGCCGAGAGCCGCGTCTGGATGAAATGTGGCATGGCGCAGCTACTGGAAACAAGAGCATTGTCTGTTTTTTGTAAATATCTTATTTTTTTCTATTTAACTTTATGCGTATTTGTCTGACTCTTTTTTCCCCTTACTTGTTGCATCTTGAGCTGCTGTAACAAGTGAATTTCCCCGTTGTGGGATAAATTAATAAATCAAGTCTATCTGATCTAATCTAATCTAGTCTAGAATGGCCGCGATCAGCTCCAGCTAATCATAGCCGTAACATGCCCATGACGGGCCTGGTGGAAACTGGGGGTAAGAACATTGTCTTAGTGGATGATAGATATTTTCACACACAAATGTAATTGGAATTTAATAAAAAGTTGTGGTCTATGGTATTTGGAGTAGTAGTACAATAAATGGGATTTTTTGTTGTTCAAAATTTAGCTTATATTTCCTTCAATTGAACACTTAAAAAGTATCAATTCAATCAGGAATGACTTTTTCTGAATGAATGAATGTGCACATCAGATGAGAAGTAAGAGTCTTTGGTAATTAGGTCTCATCGTGACATCCATTATATTTTAAAGGGTGAAGCCATGAGTAGTACAGGAAACCCCCCTAATAGAGTCTAGACACTGTTGGTGGTCATGGGATGAAGATGAATGGCTGAAGATCTGGATGTGATAAGGTGGACTTGACTGAGCTCAACCTAGGATAGGATGAACTGGAGATGAATGGGGTGAAAGAGGGTCGCAAACAATTTTGCACTGAAATAACAGCTGACAACAACAGAGAGGAGAACAGTTTGTGGTTTTGAGGTGATAGGAAAAAACATGCACATATGACACTTTGTCTCAGTGCTCCAACCTTTGGAAGCCTCTGTGCCATACGGCCCGCTGCTGCTGTCAGTCAGGTCGGGCAGCCAGGCGTCTCTGACTGCTGACTTAAAGACATGGCGGTTGTCCAAGCTCTGGATGGGCCGAAAGTTGCTGCGCAGATATTCCACCGACTTAACATGGTCCTGCTGCTCCGTGGTGAAGATCGAGTAGAAAGCCTCCAACTGGTGGTGGAGAGTAAGCATGGCAGAGACACAGGAATGGAGAAAGAAGAGTACAGACAAGAAGAGTTAGTGCTAGGCAGACCTCACATCCTGTGGTGATTTTGAGATGGAGATTTTTGCATCCATCAAAAAACTGTAAGAGCAACTTGAGCTCACTCCAAAAATACACAATGTGAAAATGCAATGCAGACATCCAATTGAAATACAAAATGATATAAGATGAAATTTTAATGATCCCCATGAGGAAACTGGGTCACTGCTGCAGCAAAACAAAGACTTCACATAAAACATAGAATTCAAAGCAGAATATTGAAAAAACATGAATAATAACCCCAACATATGAAGAACATATTCAATAGACAATGTCTCAGTGAAAGATAAGACTGGGACACACAACATTAAAATGATTCCAAGCTATAATCAACAAAACAGGCATATGGTTCAATTAAAGAAATAATGATATCACACATGTTCGTATGTTACAATGGCAGAGGCACAAACAAAAGTCATAATCAGCTGGTCATGACAGACAATAAAGTACTAATCTAATCAGATAACTCAGAACATTCTAACAAGCTGTTAAAATAAATAAATCATAAATCCAGGCTTTAAACCAAATAAATAGCTCACATGAAAGAGAAGAAGTCAACTTCCCGATCCAGATCTGAGGGTTTCAATCTAAAAAGTATCTTGCAAGAGGAGATGTTGGAGTATGTCAACTGCCAACCCCCCACCCATCTACCCATCTCTCATCCCCGACCAGTTGGGGGAGTACTACAAAAACATAACTTTCAGTGAGTGAGGGTCCTTGTGCCCTGCATCTCTTCTCTGAAGTGCTGTCACAAGGGATAATTGTGTTTTTGGAGTTCGAATTGCATATTCATGTCCTTCCAATCTGTCTTTTAGGCTGTGTGTTGCATGAAGCAACCATAGAAATACTCCTAACAGAACTAAAAATGTAGTGTTGGAATTGGCCAACTCATTGAGATAGTCAGTGTTTTGATGCATTGGACATATTGAACTTGTGAGTTACAAGCAGTGTTACCATATTATTTGCATGAACTATCTGGAGAGCCATTGCAAAGGAAGCCAAAAAATACTGGACCAATCAGCAGTCTAGATGTGGCAAATGTTTAGTTGCCAAACTCATGCCAGACATGTGACGAATGATGGATCAGAATTATCCACAGTATACTGGTGTGATTATGGGAGCCAACAGTGGCTTCAAGTACTGTTAAAAGGAGCTTGTTCTCAGAAACAGCTCACATTTGGTTCACTGGGAAAAGAACACTCTGTAACACCTGGTTGTATTTGGCTCAGCACTTGATTGTGTTTAGGAAACCCCTGGACAGACGGACGATGCTCCAAGAAGTGAATTAAAGACTGAATATCGATATCACAGCCTGTGTCATTGTTGACAACCTGCAACATACTGTGCCAACACTAAAGAAGAAATGACATTCATACTGGCTGCTGTGACTGGTGAAACTGTTCCCAAAGTTTATTTTAATATGAATTTAGTTGCCTTGCTGTCATGCTGTGAACATTTTGTACTACTTTGGGTTGATGTTGAAGTTGGCCTCTTCCTGCATGTTGCCATTTGTCAAACGCGTGCTGGGTGGCAAGACGTGCGACCAGACATGGATTTACACTGTGTGATGGAAGTGTCATCTTTCTGTCTGTGTTGGCAGATGGATACTCTGTACAATGTGTTTGGAAGGAATGCACACAGCCAAACAGCTTGTATGCAGGTGGGGGGGGGGGGGGGGGGGGGGGGGGGGGGGGGGGGGCATCTCTCTCAGTGAGGAGATGCCTGAAAATAGCAAATTCTCCCTGTGACTCTCTCTGTGCATACAAAAAAATCAGATGATCTGAAATATAAAAACAGCAACTAAACAACAGCAAAATTATAAAATGTCAAGAGATTGTCTTTTACCAATGATTTACTTTGTGCACTCCTGCCAACCTACTGTAACCATCCTTGTGGAAAAACCTTAACCGCCAGTTAACCAAACAACATCCCAAAAAAGAACGAACCACAGACCAAACCAGAGAACTGAAAAAGCCTTTTTTAAAAATGCTCATTAAACCTTAAAATCTAAAAGTGTTGGATTAAAAAAAAACATGGATGAATTTGTTACTCTAAAGATGCATTCAGCCTGATTGTGTCTGAAGAAAGTGGCAGGAAATCCTTTAAGTTATGCAAAAATGTCATGCTATCGGGTGGTTGACTTACTCCACAAACATTGTTGGTGCATTAATTACTACCTGGTAAGAACTAACATCTGGGCAGTTGGTAAATTGAGTATTTGTAGAGAGCAAACACAAACTGCACAACCCTTTAAAGTGGTCAATTATGCAAGACCAAAATGTATTTCTAATTTGATCTGGGTGCATCTGGAGAACCCTCAGCAGCTGCAGAGGTTTAGTGTAGTGGAAGCTTCTCATTATAATTCAAACACTGCTTAGAATCATCTGAAGACCATGAATATCCAATATACAAGTGTTATAGCAATGTGGACAGTAGGTGTTGAGATATATTGCTCTGGAACAAAGTATGATGCATGGATAAAGTGACAATCATCCCTATCCTGAGGCCTCACCTTTTGTGAGGGAAAAACAATAGCAGATGAGGAAGTCAGCCAGTGTTTTGTCATGAGCAGAATGTGATTTCAGCAAACCCAAATCCCAAACCCCCCAAGCTGCTGCAAAACAAATGTAAAACGGCCATAAAACAACAGCCTGCCAGCTTTGGTGACCAGCTTTAGGGGTGACTTTCTGAGATGATGAAAGTCAAATCTGAGCATTGAAGCAAAGGATTAATAAGAAAAAGCCCTAGTCTGACTCCACTGTTTACTGAGCCATAGTAAACCCTCAGGGTTTAGGCTGGACAAAGACTGAGGATGGAGGTAACACTGCATGATGAAAGAATAAACACAGATCCATGCACAGCTCTTTAGCCTACTCCTTTGTGTTAGTTTTTCATTGCATTGTAGGAGTTGCTTTGTTATGAACTGGTTTTGCTCATTTTCCTTCTTCTGTCCTACTTCAGCAGATTACATTTCCAACCATGCCTTTGTAAAGCTTTGGAAACAGGAAAACAGGCAGGGATTATTTGTTTTTTTTCAATTGAAGGGGGTGGGGGATGTTGGTTAGTTAATTGACCAAAGTTTCAGGTTTGGTTCCTGGGTGCAAGTTCTTGTTGTGCCAATGCAGCTAAAACATTTATGTTTCAAAAGAACTAGATACTGTGTTTGGAGATGGAGCCCAAATTTGGGCACATATGTCAAAAAGATTTTCAGGTCTCTTTAGGCCTGGGAATAATACTCAATGATCAATGATCTTTCTCCAGAATCACTCACCCCCCTTTTAAACCTCTTCTCTGGTTGTGCTGGCTCACTTTCTGCTGATTTCCTGTAGACAAAAATGTTTCTGATGCAGCCCTTCGTTGTTGTTTTTCAACCACTCTCTTGTAAGGTCTGTTTCAGCCAGTGTGCATGACATGATTTGCAAATCCAACAGTGGCCACCACATCAACACTGTCTACAGCCCAATTCTGTTCCTGACTTTAATCAAAAGGGCACCAGGTTGACCAAGTATGAAGAGAAGGTGGCCATTACTTCTCACCTAGTAATAACACATTTACAGTTCATCAATTCATGAACAAAAAAATATGTATATGACGGTTTTCCAGAGGCAGGTAAACTTGCTAAAAACAGGTGATTTCCTCCCATTGCCAGGAGATGAGTTTGCCTTTCTGTTCTTTCTTGTGTGTCTTGTTCATCATCATGAACGAGCCAGAAAAGAAAGAAGCAGATCATTTACCTCATCAGACTACATCAAAAAGATGTCAAACTCGTTTTAAAAAGTTAACCTTATCAATAATATTCTGAATTAGACATACTGTTGTTTTTTTTCCAGAGTTGATGATGGAAGTAGCTAAGGAGTAAGACATCTCACCTCTTTCTCTGCTTAGAGTTGCACATGCACAATACCGATCAGGCAGCTGGCAAGGATCTGGTACTGACATGAAAGTCACTGACAATGTAACTGTGTAACTGTCTGTCTTTCAAACTAAGCGCTGACTGAACGATATTCAAAAGCTGCTTGAACAGAGGATGGAAAACTATTAACAAGCCGGCGTCCTTAACTTCACCCATCATAGCATCACACCTGACAACCATCAAATATTAGCGTGTCCACCAGGGTTTTGTGTTTTCAGAAATCGATTGGAGCTGGAGCCAATAAACAAATATGACTACGGCAGAGTCATTTGACGGGAGGGAACACTGATTGTATCCATTCACATTAATGACAAAAGCCAGATGTTAGTGGGTGGTGTCCAGTGTGACAGGAGTATATTAGTGACACCTTTTACCTTACACACAGTAGTTTGAGCCATTGTTATCATAAATATACATGTTTAGCTTTAAGATGTTGATGAAGGACTGGACTTCTTTCTTGATGACTGGGGAACATTATGAGTTTCACAGCTGTGATAGACTTACTCTGTATTGAGTGTGTGATGTTTTCTGCCGACGTGTGCAACTTTATATTTAATTGGGCATGTAAAGGTGTTTTGCACGGGTTTTGATCATTTGGGGCGACTTTTTCTTCAGTTTATTCTACCTACAAGATGTTTGGCTATATTCAAATAAATGTAGTAGTATGATGGAGACTGACAGGGCACTGAGTTCGATAGGCTCAGCTTGACACAATTATTGATAACTGAATGTCAAAACCAAATATAATTTCAACTTACAACTAAGGTGACTTAGGTTATTATTCTGTCAGCTCTGTAAAAAGAGACTTGTTAAAGATTACATTATTTCTTTTTGAGAGAAAACTTTAAACATTTAATGTAATAATATCAAAGCTAATTTATTTTATGACTCCTATGACTTATCATAATTGTAAACATGGTTCTTAATTAAGTGAAGTTTGTTAGATGAAGTTAAGTTGGGACTGCTACAAGTGAGTTCTACATTTGACTGTATTCAGTCTCCCACAACTTTGATCAATGAGAATAGATTAAAATTGAGCTTATCTTTGGTTAAAAGATGGAGATTTATACTTGTCTTGAATGATGTCTGCTCATCGGGAACCATTTGGTACAGGATGTTGGTCTCAGTATGAGTGACTGCTCTTTGGTTCAGTGCACCCCATGATCACCATGATTAGTGCCAGTAGCGTTGGCAGAAATCAAAGTGTGGGTGGGCACAGAGGATATTAGGTGGGCCTACCTAACCTTAAAAACAATCCTTCTTATTGGGTTCTGAAACACATTTGATCTAAAATAGGACATTACAACTACTTGCCTGAATGCACATCAGTTTAATTAAACAAGCCACATCATAGGTAATGTTACAGGCACCGAGATGAACATTAACAGCATCAGTATCAAGTGCATGGATACAAGTACACAACGGCAACAACATGCGCAGTAACCTTAAAAACCAGACTTTAACATCTAGCTGGCAAGGCGGCCTTATAACCACATGCACCACGCACATGTGCTCTGTTATTGGCTGCGTGGCCAGATAATTGAAACAGTGATTGACTGTTATTAATTAATTAATTAATTAATCATTGACTACTATTCAGTGGATGATCCATTAAGAAACCTTCTGATTGGGTGGGCATGAGGGCCCAGGCCCACCCACAGCTACGTGGCAGGTTAGCGCTGAATTACACCAATAAATATGCTAGACCATCATCTTTCTATTATAGCACATGAGCCTCGATTACACTTAAAATGTTCATTCACATCTGCATCACTCAGTTTGTTGTGTCTGTTCCCATAAACAGGCACAAACTGTAGTCTTATGGGAATGATCCATAGCAATGGATAGCATGGGTGAGTATAAACATCAACTAAGGAACTAAATAGGAAAACTGATACGGTGCGCTGCTGGGTCTCATGGTTAATTATGGTTCATTTTAAATATAGTACATTATCAATTGAAAAAGCCTCTGTTATTTTTAGATTTTCTAATATCCAGAATATGTAGGTTAGAGTCTTGCTAACATTTTGATTGCTGTAATCTTCACAATAAAAATTGTGGCCAAAGAGCCACATCAACATTTTTCAAAATAAATTACAATCTAGTTATCTTTTGTGTGTCTTGTTTTGTTTTCCCTGCTGAAAAAAAAACAAAACAATGTACTGAACGGTGGATTCTGTGTACAGCTACATCCCTATTAGGTTAATGTTTTATAGTGTTTCAAAAGCATCTCAATGATTAGATCAATGTGTAATTATGACCTGTTTCACAATGAAATATAATTATGATCTTCTTAAAACAACAGTTAAATGTATCCCAGATGTCTAAAAACTTGTTTCTACCAAATGCATCCCAGATTTTATCTGGATGTGTAAATGTATATTACCATGCAAATCACCAGATCACTATTTTACATTCTAACAATACTAAATCTTTTGAAAGACCTCAAGGAGACAAGGCAACCCATATGGCTGTATCTTATCTGCTTTCTGGAAATGTTGGCACACTTGCACACAATGCCAGATGGGAAATTCTATAAAATTCCCAAATGTCCCACTTGGAACTGCCACAAGGAGGCTGGTCTCAGCAGTACTTCCCTGTTAGCAACTCACGTTTAGGGTGAATGTGATGCAAGACTAGCATGGGATAAGTCATGTTGGTTGTAACATCTGAGACACATTTGTTTTCTCTAACAACACACACATACACACATGTCAGGTGCACAAAGTGTATACAAGTGTGGCAAGTCCACATTTCTGTCTGAAAGGAAGGCATTTTAGGTGAGTCGTTGTGTAAGAGCCTGATCATCGATCCACTTTAAAAGAGGGCCCAAAGCAACGGCTGTCACTCCTGCTGACCTACTTCAACTAACATCCAAAACAAAGGACTAGCAGAAAGATGGGATAGAAATAAAAAATGAAGAGGCAGAGACAGACAATAACTACAGCTGCCATCAGTGTTAATTCTCTTTCCAACCTCCTCCTTTTATCTTTCTCCATGATGTTTTCTCTGGAGAGTTGCGCAGCAAAAAGGGAACACACTGACTTCAAAAGAGGCTTTTAAAAATGTTGAAAAAGACTGGCTTATGGTCAGGAATCAATAGCTATAAAACAGGAAGGATAAACGATGCCCCCATCTCTCTTCCTTGGCTCTTCGTTGAGTCATTTCCCCCGTTTCATATTCCATTGGTCTTTACATAATTTACCATTAGCTGACTTTGAATTCTTGTTCGTTATCCTTTACTTTCTATTTGTCAAAGTTTAACTAAAACAACTATCAAATGGGATTATTAATATCATTTGTCATGGGCATAATCTACAGAGCCAAAAAAAACCCTCCGGAAACAGGTGTAGTGGTGTACAGCTTGGCTTTCATGTCATCTGTGGCGTTTACTGCCCACAGGAGACAGCAAAACACAACAAAGTCTTTGTTCTCTACCAGGTCAGGCTCTGCTTCCCTTGAAGGACCTGACACACAAAGGTGGGTCCATTAGAGGACTAATAGCTGAAGTTGAACGTATACCTTGTGTGAGAAGGCCTTTCCACCAGACTGCATTCAGGCTCTTCTAAAATCGCAAAACTTTCTGTATCCTCAACGGTGTGCAGCAGAGGGCTGATGTTAATGGTGCTTGTGTGGGTACTGTATTGATGTGTCATTCACATGATGACATACTATGACAAGAGCTGCATTGTAGACAACCCCTGGACGTGTTCAACAACACAAACCCTTGCATGCTCTTATACAAGACAATAGACCAATCAGACTGAAAACAGAATTTAGATTAAGAATGATCTTCTTCCAAGATCTCTGAGTCGGTAAACGCAGCTACATCCATGAAAAATACCAACATAAAAATGACTACAAAAACAGTGACAAGCATGGATGAGATCAAAGTATATTATAGATCACAGATAACATCTGTTAAATCGATATATTTCTTCAATTTATGAAAAAGTGTTAACCTTCCCATAGCCACTTCTGCGTAGACTGACACTGGAATGGCTTTAACCTGTTCAGTTAAATTACAGTTATTATTGTGTTCGCCCAAATCAGACAAAAAAAAAAAATCAATTTGTATGGAGGCTTGGAAACAAGAATCACTTTAGAAAATACTAAACAAGAGGAGTGCTAAGTGCTGTATCGTAGGCAACTGGACTTGTTTCAGTTTGTTGAAGATGTTTCACCTCTCATCCAAGAGGCTTCTTCAGTTCTAACTAACTGGAGGAGAGCTGCAGGCTTTTAAACTCTGTGTGGGAGTGTCCTTACAGAGTCGTTAAGGACACATGTAAGCTCTGAGTTTCAGAGTCATTAGGGCCACTTGTGGGTCGTTGATCCAATCGACCTTCATGTGGGTTGCTAGGGCTAGGTGAGCCCAGGTGTGAATGGTTGTTAAGCTGTCTGGGGAGGGAACTCAGTACTGCATTGTAGGTGGGTGATCAAGTAATGTCTTAGGCCACCTCCTCTGTTCAAAGACAGTCGTTCCAGTTTGACATAGATGGATTCTTTTATTCCTCTTTCAAACCATCTGTCTTCTCTGGACAAGATGTTTAAATTGTTGTCCTCAAAGGAATGATTTGTCTCCTTCAGATGTGAGTGGACAGCAGAGTGTTGACCTGAGGAGTTGGCCCTCCTGTGTTGTGCCGTTCGTTTATGGAGAAGTTGTTTTGTCTCCCCAATGTACAAATCTGTGCAGTCCTGGCTGCATTGAACAGCATAAACTACATTACTCTGTTTATGCCTGGGTGTTTTGTCCTCAGGATGGACAAGTTTCTGCCTCCGTGTGTTGCTGGGCTTGAAAACTCTTCAAGAAACTGCAACAAGTACAGTTGCCTACAATATAGCACTTAGTATTACCTGGATGACTGAGAACCTTCATCAACATAAGGCCCAGAGGCAGCACATGTTGGTCAGGTATTGCTTAAACCTTTGCTACATTGCAAAAAATATCCAGTGATTTAGTCAGCCTTGAGGACATACAGCAAATCACAGCCTCAGTTAAAGGTAAACTATCTTCACTGATTTCGTGAATGGTTCAGGTGGAGAAGAGGATGGAATGGCTGGAGGACGCAGTTAAAAAAAATGAAGGTGTTGCTGGAGATTAACCCCGTCGCCACTAAAGCGGAGGTGAAGGACCTCTGTGATAAACTTGAAGATGTGGAGAACCACAACAGACTCAATAATCTACAATTTGTGGGTGTCCCAGAAGGTAAAGAAAGCAGGCATATGCTGGTATTTACTGCGTCCCAATCGTGGTTCGCTTCCTGCGTTCAGCCGACAGAGAGCTAATTTTATGCACCACTCGAAATAAATCTGAGCTGACCTGGCAAGGTAACCATATCATGATACTCCCAAATTTGTCACTGGCCACACAATTGAAACAGGATAAATTCAGGGAATGTAAGAAGGCTCTGTGGGAGCGCAACATGAAGTTCGCTCTCCTCTATCCTGCTATCCTGTGGATTGATTACAACGGGGGGCAGAAGTGCTGTGATGATCCGAACAAAGCAATGGAATGAACTGTATTCAGGAGGTTTTGGTGTGAGGATGGCCTGGAAACAGCCAGGACCAAAATAAGAGTGTTTTTTTTTGACAAAATCTCCTTTTATGAGACACGTTAATCTGGAGGATGAACTAGATTAAGGGGACGGGGGAGTGAATAGGGAGATAGATATTGGACACTGTGCAGGAGGTTTTGTTTATTTCCCCCCTTTCTTTTTCCTCCTCCTCCCTCCTGTCTACCACCATTTTATTTCCAGTGACCTCATCAAAATTTTTGATTTACATGTAGTGATAATGATGCTGTTGGTCTGTGTGGGGTCAGTCACTGGGTCAGTTGACGATCATTGACCGTCAGTTGTGTTCTGTTAAAGGGGTAGTGCAGAGTTCACTGTTATGCACTATTTCTGGCTGGTAGGGTTTTTCGAGTGGAGGGGTCTAACAAGGTTATGTATCATAAGCACATAGTTAAGGGGTGGTTACTCATGTGTATTTTTAAAATATTTCTTCACTGCTAAATTTGACAATTTGTGCATTTCCACTTGGAATATGAAGGGCCTTGGACATCCAATTAAGAAAAAAAAGATAACATAATCCGGCATGGTGGTGGGTCAGTGATGGTCTGGGGAGGCATATCCTTGTCATAGGCAATGGTACCCTGACTGCTGTTACTGGGATGACATCCTCAGAGGGACTGTCAGACCTTACGCTGGTGCAGTGAACCCTGGGTTCCTACTGGTGCAGGACAATGCCTGGCCTCATGTGGCCAGAGTGTGTAGGCAGTTCCTGGATGACATGGCCCTCTTGTTCCCCTGAGCTAAATCATCTATGGGACGTTACGTATCGGTGCATCCAACGCTGCCAAGCACCGCCACAGACTGTCCAGGAGCTCACTGATGCCCTGATACAGTTCTGGGAGGAGATCCCTCAGGACACCATTTGACGACTCATCAGGATCATGCCCAGATGTTGTCAGGAGTGCATTCAGGCACACAGGGGGTACACACATACTATTAACAAATAAAAGTCACATTATGAGTTGCCGTGATAAAATTAATGCAAAGTGGATCAGCCTGTGATTTCAACTTTTTACTTTGACTTTGGTCATGAT